>NW_015090977.1:9076584-9116371 GCF_001431845.1 Calidris pugnax
CCTTCCCCTTCCGCCCGCCCCGATTCCCCCCGGACAGCTTTCACCGGCGCGACGGGGGGCGGGCGGGGCGCAGCGGCAGCCAATGGGAAGGCAGCGTCGGGAGGTCCCGCCCCCTTCCCCGCCCCCCGTCCCCGCGCGCAGCCGGCGGTGGGGAAGGAGCGGCGGCCGCCATGTCCATCTTCACCCCCACCAACCAGATCCGCCTCACCAACGTGGCCGTGGTGCGGGCGCGGCGCGGCGGCAAGCGCTTCGAGATCGCCTGCTACCGCAACAAGGTCATGGGGTGGCGCAGCGGAGCGTGAGTGCCGGGCCGCCGCCGCTGGGGCCTGCCCCAGGGGGCCGGGGAGGGGCGGGGGCGGTGTGAGGGAAGAAGCCGTGTGAGGGAAGAAGCCGTGTGAGGGAAAGGCCGGTGTGAGGGAAGAAGCCGTGTGAGGGAAAGGCCGGTGTGAGGGAAGAAGCCGTGTGAGGGAAAGGCCGGTGTGAGGGAAGAAGCCGTGTGAGGGAAAGGCCGGTGTGAGGGAAGAAGCCGTGTGAGGGAAAGGCCGGTGTGAGGGAAGAAGCCGTGTGAGGGAAAGGCCGGTGTGAGGGAAGAAGCCGTGTGAGGGAAAGGCCGGTGTGAGGGAAGAAGCCGTGTGAGGGAAAGGCCGGTGTGAGGGAAGAAGCCGTGTGAGGGAAAGGCCGGTGTGAGGGAAGAAGCCGTGTGAGGGAAAGGCCGGTGTGAGGGAAGAAGCCGTGTGAGGGAAAGGCCGGTGTGAGGCCCAGCTGTGGCGGTGGGGAGACCCATGTGGGTCCTGGCTGTGGAGCCAGGGACGGGGAGATCTGTGTGGGGCCCGACAGCGGAGCCCGGGACGGGAGACCCGCGTAGAGCCTGGGGACGGGGAGACCCGCATGGAGCTGAAGCTTGAGCCCGGGAGGTTGGATGGTACCTGGCTGCAAAGCCCAGGGGGACGGTAAGAGCCGTGTGGGAGCGCCCTGGACGCTGGGGCGGTGCCCCTGACCTTCCCTGGGGAGTGACATTAGTGCAATAGAAAGTCCTAGGCACCACTGATTCAGATCTTGGCAGCACGACTTGTTCCTCCTTGCTAAAATCTCTCACGCCTTTGTGTTGCTTCATGGATTTTCTAACCCAGTCCTAATCTCTAGGGAGAAAGATCTCGACGAGGTCCTGCAGACGCACACGGTGTTTGTCAATGTCTCCAAAGGCCAGGTGGCGAAGAAGGAAGATCTTGTTAAAGCATTTGGAACAGATGACCAAACTGAGATCTGTAAGATGGTAGGTTTCAACCACTTTACCTTACAAAAGCTTGGGGAAAACTTTCCAAATGTTTTACATAAGAGTCACACAGACATGGTAAGCTGCTGTTTTACTGGAAGGTTTTCACAGAATGCAGCACTGCTGTAGGCAAAAGTATTCAGTTTTTTGTTAAGAAATGGGTAGAAAAGAGTTACCACTCTGTGGCATAGTCTTAAATTTTATATATGCTTCTTGCTGAAAAGAGTTCTGCGTGTTCTGTATAACATACAACTTCTGCTATGAGCCAGCAATGTGCCCCTGTTGCCAAGAAGGCCAATGGGATCCTGGGCTGCGTAGGGAAGAGTGTGGCCAGTCGGTCAAGGGAAGTCATTCTCCCCCTCTGCTCTGCACTGGGGAGGCCACAACTGGAATCCTGCGTCCAGTTCTGGGCTCCCCAGTTCAGGAGAGACAGGGAACTACTGGAGAGAGTCCAGTGTGGGGCAACAAAGATGATTAAGGGATTGGAGCATCTCCCTGATGAGGAAAGGCTGAGAGAGCTGGGGCTCTTCAGCCTGGAGAAGAGAAGGCTGAGGGGAGACCTTCTTAATGGTTATAAGTACCTAAAGGGTGGGTTGAAGGAGGATGGAGCCGGACTCTTTTCAGTGGTTCCCAGTGACAGGACGAGGGGCAACGGGCACAAGCTGGAACATGGGAAGTTCCACTCCAATGTGAGGAAGAACTTGTTTGGGGTGAGGGTGGCAGAGCCCTGTCAGAGGCTGCCCAGGGAGGGTGTGGAGTCCCCTTCTCTGGAGATCTTCAAGCCCCACCTGGATGCTCCTGAGTGATGTGCTCTGGGCAGCCCTGCTTTGGCAGGGGAGTTGGAGTGAATGATCTCTAGAGGTCCCTTCCAACTCTGACAGTTCCATGATTCTGTGATGTGCACTGATGTTTACAGACACAGAAAAAGGTTACCCAGCAGTGACAAGTTTCCCACCTATGATATATTATAAAGGATGCACAGAAAGGAAGGGGACAGTTGCTTATTTTGGGCAGTGCAATTAAGTGTTAAGAATAGATCTTCTTCGTCTTTCGTGGTAGGATATGAACTGTGGACGTGTTGTAGGTGATGAGAATTAAAGTAAATCTGGGCTTACTTTTTGTAGTTTAGTGTTTCATTGGAGACTTTTTTCTCTGAAGTCTTTCCAGTGTTGTCTGTCATAACGGTGTACATTACTAATATGGTTATTCTTTTTCTGCACTTCAAATCTTAACCGTTCAAGCAATTGTCAAATTTAACAAAGTTACTGGAGTTTTCACTCTTTAGCCAAATCTGTGATGTTTATTAACAGATCCTTTGTATTTTTCCTGTGCAGATTTTATCAAAAGGGGAGCTGCAGGTATCGGACAAAGAACGCCACACACAGCTGGAGCAGATGTTTAGAGACATCGCGACTATTGTGGCTGACAAATGTGTGAATCCTGAAACAAAGAGGCCATACACCGTGATCCTCATCGAGAGAGCCATGAAGGATATTCACTACTCTGTCAAACCCCACAAGAGCACGAAGCAGCAGGTTCGTTTTCTTGCAAAATCACCTTCTGCTCAGAGATGTTGTCTTCAAGTGTAATTTCTCTGGTCGCGGTCACAGGGGTCAGCAGAGCCCTTTGGTCTGAAGCCCGGCAGTTGAATGCTGGATACAAACAGCCTCTGAAACTCCTGCACTTTGTTTTCTAACCATTCAGGGAAGGGGGAAGGAAAGAAACTAATCAAAGCAGCGATAGTGATATGCCTGGAACAGAAATAAAAGTTCTATGATTTAAATTGAGATAGTAAATCAGGCTTTGCATCTGAGTGACATGGCTATCTGTTGCTCTGAAGTGTAACTACTACTTAATGTTATTTCAGACAGGTTGTTTTAGTATGGGAAGTGATCACAGACCTTAGGAACTCAGCTTTTTTTTTTGTTAATCTATCAAAATAGTGTAATAGCAAACTCTCTGCCGCAGAGGGGCAGTGATCAGCACTGAGAAACGTGTCTGAAGCTGACACAAAGGATTTGAGATTTTGATCTGCGCAGTGTTTTTTAAGCAGGTGAGTAAATGCTTTTTCTACTTAATGTCTTCACAGGCGCTGGAAGTGATCAGACAATTAAAGGAGACCATGCAAATTGAACGTGCTCACATGAGGCTGCGATTTATTCTTCCAGCAAAGGAGGGAAAGAAACTGAAAGAGAAGCTCAAACCACTGATTAAAGTTATTGAGAACGAAGACTTCCATGAACAGTTGGAAATTGTAAGCCGTAAAGAAGTCCTTGGGTTTCATACTTGATCTGACTACACCTGTAGGGTTTACTAGAAAATTGATTAATATATAGAAGTGGTTTAGATAAGCTGCAAGTTGACCAGAGATTCTAAATCAGACTGTAGTTTGTAGTTTTTAATTTCACCGGAGCTTAGTGATGGAAACCTGGGAGCAGCCTTTGTTACACAGAGGTTGCTGCTTCAAGCTGAGGAGAAGCACAGAGTGATTCCTCTGCCACAACACTGATAAGCTTCTCTGCAAATATGCAGTGTTATTCTTATATTTATTTGGTGGGTCAGGCCTGTATTTTGACAGTGGTTAATGAAAGTTTTTTTAAAAAATAGCCTGTGGGAAAGCAAAATTTGGTATTTGTAAAAAATCTTTCTGAGAGCAGATTAGAATCTAACAATCCCAGTTGTCAAAAGACACTGTCCAGCCATGGGTAAATGGAACTGCAGAGTTTCTGTGGAAAGAGTACATGATAGAAAATGCTTATGAAATCCTCAAAGTCCTTTTTAGAAATTAAACAGTATTGGTTTTTAAAGAAAGTTAATGTTGGACCTTAGAATCATAGAATCATTTAGGATGGAAAAGGCCTTAAAGGTCATCAAGTCCAACCATCCACCCAACACTGCCGCCTTGAAAGGGGGCTAATAAAAACCAGATATTATTGCTTGACTGATGAAATGTGAACTATTTCAGGTGTGCCTTATCGACCCAGGCTGCTTCAGAGAGATCGATGAGCTGATCCGGAGTGAGACGAAAGGGAAGGGAACGCTGGAAGTGCTCAGTCTGAAGGACGTGGAGGAAGGAGATGAAAAGCTTGAATAGCGACAAGCTTCCCGGGGCCATTCTACTTTCACTAAACATCCTCCGAAATGACTGGCATTTGCCACTCTCTTCTGTTAGGCCTTTGTGCTTTTTCCAATCTCTTGCTGCCAAATATTTTCTGACACTAATCCTTCGGGATTTTTTTCCATGCAGTGTGGTGTTTTTTTATCATTTGACACTTGCTTGGTTTACAAATGGGTTTGCCTGTAGGAGCGTTTTGTGTCAGAGTTGCACTAATGAGGATTGAGCTAAGCCTCGATGTGGGAGTTCCTGGAGCTTGGGTTCAGTTTAAGGGTCGCTGTTGAAGAGTGTTTGAGTGATGGTGCCAATGGGTTTTGCTCTGGGTGGTCAGTGTTGAGTGGAAGATTCCATGATAGGTCACTGAGGGGTGAGTTTTGTATGTGAGGAGAGGAGCTTAAAGAAGAGGGAGCTGTGTTTTCACTTCTGAGCAGGTGCAAAATGCAGATGGTGTCTAAAGTGATCTCTTGGCAGCATGAAAACTGACTTAGACTCCCATAATTGGCTGCTTGATAATTAGAGTACTTTAAAGGACCATTCTTAGAGATTTCCTTCACTGGATATAGCAGCACTTGCTAACTTAGAAAAAATGTTCTCCAAATAACTTATTCGTAAAATATATTTAGCTACATTAATACAAATAAACGATCATCTATTTATATATTACAGATGCAGAAAAGAAATAAAATAATTATTTTTGTTAATAGCATAGGAGGTCTCTCCGGCCGCGGCGATGCTGTGTGGGCTGAAGGGGTGGTGGGTGCTTGTCAGCTGTTCTCCTTCACGTGATAAAGTGGGTCTGGAAGGGTCGGTGGTGGCCTCGGGCCTTTGTTGGGCCCTAATTCCCTGGCGGTGACTGTTTATGCTTCAAGACCCTTTGCTCTTCAGTGCGGTAGAGAACAATTCTGGCAGCTGTCCTTTACCCTCTGGGCTTTTTTCTGCTGCTTTCTAATACACGCGCAGAATTTCCAGCCAGCTCCTGGGGCGCAGCGTGCAGTTCTTGATAACTCTGTTACATCTCGTTCCGGCTGCGTTAAACAAATGCTTTTTAAATTGAACTTGTGTGTTTGAAAGAAGAGGGGAAGAGAGGACAACAACTGGAGGAGGAGATAGTAAAAATGCAAACCACCAGGGAAAGTGTATATCCTTGGGTGACTGAAAGCTAAATCAGCAGGAATTAGGGAGCAAAAGCTCCTTAATTACGTATGAAGGTAACGTTAATTATTATAACAAGTATTACATCCCTGTTTCCGTGCCGATAGCGGGCAGCAAGTCAGGAGCTGCAGCCTGGCCGAGGCCTCTCCCGATGCCCACGGGTTGTGTTCATTGTTTGCTGTTAGAGCGTGTGACTGCCCGTTAGATGACAATTAAACAGCCCTGGGTTGGACTCTGATGTGACCTTTCTCTTTGTCCCATTAACACACGGTGAATTTTCTAGAATTTACACAGGGAGTTGGAGGCAGCCAGAGAGGGAGAGGTTTGTCCTGTGGGGTGCCTGGTCCTTAGTCACCAGCTGCCTCTTAGGAGCTGATTTCTGCCCCGGGCTGTTGACACAAGCGTGTGCCAGGTTGGCTGAAATGTCTTTAGTAATATTTGGGAAGGACTTGCACTGCAGAGTCTGAGTTTTGCTGAGGACCAGTGAAACGGAGATTCTTGAAGTATTTTATCCAACTTGAAATGCTTTCTCTTGCCCCAGGGCAATCTTCCGTGGCGTTTGAAGGCTGCCTAATCAGGTTTAGTGGCAGAATGAGATACTTGCTGTGTGGCTGCAGCCCCAACGTGGAGATCTCTGTGTGTGTGGACAGACTGGCCAACGCCTCCTGTGCACGGGCCCTTGTCTTTCAGACAGGCCTCTCTCCGTGCGCTCTTTGAGAAGCGCTACAGATGATAATGTTAATATTTACCTTGTCACTGGCCATTAGCCCTAACGAGCAACTCATAAGTCTGCAAATGAGACACTGAGTAAGAGCCTCAGCTGATACTGGGCTGGTAACACTTGATTCCACAATCCTTTAATTTCTTTGTTTTCTTTATTCAACACCCAGAGCACAACAGGGCTGCTTGAGTCCCGGAAACAATCTGAGCTGATACACGAGCTTGGTGCTAGGAAGGCAATTTCCTTAATAAAGTCTTTCTCTGTGAATCAAATGTTAAAAGATTTTTCTCTGGTAGAGAGAGTTTGGTTTAATTTATCAACAAATAAATGTACGTGCTTGCCTTTCTTGTCATATTTGTAGTTCAGCAAGAACGTATGGGAAGCATCAAAATAAATACCAGTGTTGGTAGCGGTTTGTTGTTGCCAGTTTCAATAGGAGTGTAACTCCCTGCGCTAATTAACTGAAATTTTCTGACATTTCCCCAAAATTAACTGAAATTCCCGCAGGTACATATCTAGGTGGTAACAGGCTCCTCTGGAGTTGGAGCTAAGCTACAAGTGTGTGCATCTTTTCCCCAAAATGGTCCTCGCCCTGTTTCTGCTGGCACTTGGTGTGTCCCTGGGCTGGGCAGGGTGCAACAGCCGTAGCCATGGTGATGGTAAACACAGCTGGGCCTCCCCCCGCCAGCCCTTGGCTACCTTGGGGAGCTCAGTAATTGGGTATTAATTAACCTGCTGCCTGCAGAAGCGGAGAAGAAGGGGCTGTGGGCGGCGGTGGCCGAGCAGGAGGTGTGTGGTGGTTGGAGGTGCCGAGGTGACAATTCTGTGGGCAGGAGGAGCTGGGCTCCATCCTTGGTGACAGCTGGGCCACCAGAGGAGCCGCCATGGCTACCAGGCAGGCGGTGGGGCTGGAGGGCCACGGCCAGAGCACCGGGACCGGGCCAAGCCCGAAGGCAACCCTCAGCCAGCGTGTCCAGGAGCTGCGCACCATCATCTCCTTGCAAGGTGCTGCCCCTTGGGCTTCATGGGGATGTCCCAGGGTGGGCAGGGGGACTCTTGGTCCCCTCATTGTCCTGCACAGTACTAACGTCACCTTCATGTCCTCCAGAGCAAGGGAGGAAGATTTTCACGCTGTCATGTGAGGAAAAGCTCAATCAGACCAGAGAGCTGCTCCCCCGCCTGCGTGAGGCGGTGCAGGAGGATGTCCATGCCCTGGACCTTGTCCATAAGGTACCACGAGGTGCCATCTGCTGCGCCCCTGCCTGCTGCTGGCCCTGCAGAGCCACCTCCTCCTCCTCTGGGCCTCGCCAGGGCAGCAGTAGGATGTGACCATCCCTGGGCTGGTGGTGACATTTCTCTCTGCCCCTCTCCTGCCTGCAGTTCAGCAAGCCGACCGTGGCCAAGGCTTGTGGAGCCCAGAAGCCCATGGACATCGCCTTGGCCAGGAGGACAGTGGATGTAAGGGCAGGGTCCTGCGGGCACGGGCTGCTCACGTGTTCTGGGGCTCCAGGGACACTAGGGTGCATGGATGAGGGACCTGCTGCAGGCACAAGGACACCGGGCTGGTGTGGCGAGACGTGGGGTGTCACGTGTGGTCCCATGGGTCCCTTTCCACCTCGAGACCCATACGTGCAGGTCCTCCTCCAGCTCCCTCAGCACATGCTTTGCCCCAGCGGATCTCCTGCCTGTCCCATCCTGCGTGTCTCCGGGGCTGCCTGGGTTCCTGCGGGTCCAGCCGCAGCCCTGGGAGAGAGATGGTGTCTCTGCCCTTCACTGCCCGTCCCAAGGTTGTGACCTGGTTAGAATCCCATGGAGACAGAGGAGCTGCCATTGCCTGGGGGCCTCTTGCGGGGACAGAGCGGTGTCACCGCTCTCCGCCGGCGTCCCCATCTGGGGCACTGATCGATGTTATTGACGCCCCGGGTCTGTGTTATGCAGAGTCCCTGAGCATAACCCACCACTGCCATCAGCAGATCCCCACCTCTGCCTTACCCCAAGCCCCGCACAGCGAAGGTCTCCAGACCCCGTCCTGCCAAGGGAGTCACAATGTCCCGGAGGAAATGTCCCAGCCGTTCCTGGGGGGCATCCAAAGCTCTACCTCGGGGGGGAGGAGTTTTCTAGGAAGGACCCCCTTCTCCCACGGGTGCCCAGCAAGCCCTGCCTCCAGCCTGGCGAATTCTCATGTCCCCATCCAGGTGGCCCAGGAGAGGCTCCGGGCCAAAATCTACGAGCAGGTGAATGTGAGCAACATGCTGCTGTACCAGCTGCAGCAGCGGGGCCAAGCCAGGGACGAGCTGCAGTGGCGGCTGCAGCAGCTGCAGGATGCCCAGATGGAGGACAAGCGCCTGCAGGAACAGATGCAGGTACCCAGAACCCCTTCCCGGGGTGGCAGCACCCATGGGGGACTTCAGTCCGACCCACTGATCCCAAGATTCCCTGGGCTCAGCATGCTAGGTCACCCCATGTCCCCCCATCCCCTCCCTGCCCCAGGTGATCCGCCAGCTGGAGAACAACATTGACAAGATGCTCACCAAAATCCATGCTGGCCAGAGGGTGACCACCCAGTACCTGGC
This sequence comes from Calidris pugnax, assembly GCF_001431845.1. Lineage (NCBI taxonomy): Eukaryota > Metazoa > Chordata > Aves > Charadriiformes > Scolopacidae > Calidris > Calidris pugnax. The sequence continues at coordinate 9,085,419 of NW_015090977.1, forward strand.
GGTGCAGGATGTCCTGAGGAAGGTGAGCTCCTCCTCACTGTGCCACTGTCCCACCCACTCCCCCTGCAAAGGCAATGAGGTGCCCCAGGAGCTGTGCTGGTGGGATACCCTCCTGCCTCAGCGAGGTCCTCCTGCTCCCCACCATCCCCTGTCACAGCGCGCAGGTGGTGGGGTGACACGCTCTGGCTCCCTGTGTCCCAGGAGCTGGCCCACCTGCCTATGCACCTGGACCTCTTGTATGGGATGGCCGAGCGGTACCATTGGGAGCTGGAAGACATAGAGCTCATCGCCTTGAATGCCCTCAAAGCTGCTGATGTAACCAAGGTGAGAAGGTCTGGGCCACTTGAGGCCCTCTCCCACCCTCCGGAGCCCACAGCCAGCACCACTTGCCCAGTCTGGTGAGTCTTCCTGCAACAAAGATCAAAAGAGACTGAGCTTGCCCACCAGCACCTAGATGCCTCCATAGCTCCTCCTGCATTTTGCTCTTTGGTCTGGTGGCCTGGGGACAGCCTGCCTGAAGCACCAGCCATGGTGAAGGCAGCATGCTCCATCCTCCAGCCCTCCTTGCCCAGTTTCCTTCCCAGCCTGTTTACATGGTGATGGGGGGGTCATTTTTGATGGTGGCCCAGAAGCTCAGCAGGCTCACAAAGGTCCATCCTGGCTTTGGCAACTGCTTCTCCCTTCTCTGATGTGCTCCAGGAGGAAATGACTCAGATGAAAACCCGGTTCCGTGAGGAGAGAAAGCTCCGGTCCCGCTCCCTGGCTGCCCAGAACGTGCCCGTCGACAGACTCTGGCGGAAGGAAGCAAGTGAAAAGCACCTGAGGGCGGTGAGCGGGGGGTCCTGGGGCAGGCAGGGCTGGGGGCAGAGGGCAGGCATTGGTGTCAAGCCCCCCAGGGGTGGGGGGGCTGCAGGGCCAGCTCCCCTAGGGTGTCACCAGCTCGAGAGGTGACTATGAACTTCCTTGCAGCAAGCCCGCTATGAGCTCGCCATGGACTTGCAGGACCAGACGAAGGGTGAGTGCCTGGCAGGGTGCAGGGGGGTGGGACACAGGCACAGCCACAGACATCCTGCCCTGCCGTTTCCCTCCCACCCTAGACACCAAACAGATGGCCACCAAGTCCCAGATGGAACGTGAGGCCTGGGTGACCGAGAAGATGGAGAAGGCCAAGGCTGCGGTGCAGTGCTCCTGTCTCTGGGTAATGTAAAGACCCATCTCTGGTAGAGCCCTGGGCTGCTCGAGTCTCAGGGGACCAAGACCTTTCTGCTCACCTTGTTTCATTGCGGGCTCGTCTGCTCTCCTCTGCCCCTGGAGCCCCCCAAGGGCCCTCTCGTGCGGGCAGGGATGGAGCTGCTTTTCTCCATGCCATGAGCTTGCAGTGGTCCGTGGTTCAGAAACCTCCCTGGGGCCATGGCCCAGACCCTGTACCCTTCAGGAGCACTGTGGGCTGAGTCCTCATGCTCTCCCCCGACCAGGACATCCCCAGCAGGCTCCTGGAGCAGCAGAAGTCCTCGGTGGAGCGGGAGCAGTATGTCAATGAGCGCAAGGAGAAGAAGCAGGCACTGAAGGAGACGCTCAAGGAGCTGGAGCTGAAGCAGGCTGAGCTGAAGTTTCGCCAGCCCCCCAACAAAAACAGGTGCTGCTGGGCTTGGGACAGCTGTGTCAACTGGGCCACCAGCCTTGGGTGGGAGACACGTATCACGGGTGTCCCAACAGGACCACCCCTTCATCCCACTGCAGCCACCAGGAAGATTTCTGAGCAGGGTGCTCCTGCATCTCTGGTCCTGGGAGACCACCTAAAACTCCTGCAGTGGGAGCAGGAGGACCCTTGCTCCTTGTCTGGTGTGGGAAGTGGTACCCGCATGGAGTTGGGTTCAGGCAGCATTGCTGCTCTGCAGTCAGTGGGGGGGGGGCAGGGTGCAACCTGAGCAGGTTTTGCAACAGATTTGGGGTGTCTCTGCACCTCTGTGCGGTCGTGTGGATGTCAGTGTGGTTGGCTCCAGGGTGCTGGAGGAGGAGCTGAGGATGAACCTCCAGTTGGAAGAGGCTCGGCTGGAGCAGATGCGAGCCCAGATTCTGAGGAACCAGGAGCTCCTGGTCGACTTTGAAAATGGCATTGACCACCTCTTCGTCCGTCTGCAAGGCATCACCGTCCCCGACCAGGTACCCGCGTGGCTCTGGGGTGAGCGCAGCCCCAGATGGTGCTTGGTGGTGCAACGGCACAGGGCAGTGACATTTGGTGCATCCACCATCACCCCAAGTGGCTCATTTTCGCCACCAAGGCTGTTCTTCTCTCCCTAATTCCAGGACGATTCTGTCAAGGCCAGAGGGGTGGAGGAGAAGCTCCAGCACTGTGAGAAGAAGCTGCAGTACCTGTTGCAGCGGGTGGCCGACTTGCCCCCCGACAGCCACAGCCCTGATGAGAGCAACAAGGTGCATGGGGGCTCCATCCCTCCTGTGGTCTTTGGGGACCCACACAGGGCTCTCCTGGATGGTCCATCCCAAGACATCCTCCCAGATGGGAGGATGGAGATGGCCCCAGGGAAGAGCAATGGAGCAGCTCAGCCCCACGGCACTGCAGGGTGTCCCTCCCCAGGGGGACATCAAGATGGGACACTCCTTGGGTTGTAATACCTATCTCCCCTTCAGCAGTTAACCCAGGGTGTCTTTCACAGACTTTTGTGAAGGTCAGGAATTTTCTGGAGAAGACAACTGCGAATGATCCAAAGAACCTGAGGATTTCCTTGGATGACATAGGCAGTAGCATCCAAGGTAGGAGAGCACAGCAGGGATGTGTCCCACAGCGACTGTTCCATTCCCTGACCCCTGGGATTTTCGGGGGTTCCTTGGCTGTCTTCTACTGCCCCAGCAGCCCCTAGCCCATGAGTTGTCTCCAGACCTTGGGGCTGACCTTGGCTGTCTCCAAGGCTTTGAGTGTGGTTTTAGGTAGGGACATGGGAGAACGAAGCTAAACAGTGGGGTGGTGAGTATCAAAGCGCAGCAGAAGAGATGTTGTGGGGCAAGAGGGACATACTCATCTTTAAAATCACTCAGTTGTGAAGAAGAACCAGTGCTTGGTCTGTGGCCTCCTCCTATTGGATGCTCTTGGAGGAAACACTGAGGTTTTGGCAGTTTACCACCTTTCTTTAATGAAGTGAGAGCTGTGCCCACCACCCCATGGCTCCACACATTTATAGGAAGCTCCAGCAGTGTTGGAGATGCATGTCAGGGCAGTGACATTGCCAGGCCCAGCAGGTCACCCTGGGGTGCTGGGCTGGAAGACCCAGCCAGTAGTGCCTATGCTGGGGTGCTTGGCACGAGAACTCACCATGATGCCACCAGCCCTCCAACACGTGCTGGTTCTCCCTGGGGACACAGGCACAGTGGAGGTGGCCGCACAGCCTCTCCTCAGCCCACTCCTCTCCTCTCTCTCCTCCAGACCCCTTTGATTTTGATGACAAAGACAATGACCTTGTCCTCACCCGGGAAGACATCAAGAAGCAGGGGCTGTACCTGATCGAAAGCAAGAAGAAACGTGGCAAGAAGAAGTAGAGGTCATTCCACAAGAGCTTTGGGTGCCCCAGACCATCTGTTGTGCTTTGGATGCCCCAGACCACACCTTGTACCCTTTGCAGATTTAATAGAGCAGATCTTTTTCATCCCTCCCAAGCCTGTGGTTAAAGCTGGAACTGGGGGTCCTAGATCACATCTGCCATCCAGGACACACGGGGGACAAACCCTGAGGGTCCTGAGCTGGGTTTGGGAGCAGCCCCATCCCCACGCCTTGTACCCCTGCCCCTCACCCAGCTTCTCTCCCCACAGAGGTGGGGATCAGCTGGGGTGGAGACAGCTTTTCCTGGCCAGAGCAAAGCTGGGGGCAGGTTGACTTTCTCCCCTTTGGTCCTGTGGGGCCACCACCTTCCTGGGACCTTCCCTGAGACAGCTCTGGACTCCAAGGGGCTTTTCTGAGGTGGCTGTGGGGAAATGTGGGGCAGGGACTGAGATCTGTATGGGGATTGGACCTCAGGGTGGGTGTCTTCATGTCTGTGTGTGGGAGTGGAAGGGCAGACCCTGCCTTGGAATGGGAGACCCAAATGTGAGATGCAGCTGGGGGCCTGGTGCCTGGGCCTGTCTGACCTGTCTGTGGTCCCTCCATGCCTCTTCCCTCCCCTGGTCCCTGCACACACATTGTGCAACTTGTGCTTATAACCCTAAACGCAGAGCAACTGTCAGGCACTGCCTTTGGGCCCCAGGGTCTAACCCAACGTGACCTAGGACAGCGAAGGGTGCTACACCAAGCTTGCGACTTGGGGACGGGTCATGGCCATCCAACCATGGGTGTCACATTGTCTTCTCTAGGAAGACACTCATAAAACAGGGCTGCAAATAGATGGTGCTGTTTCCCCAAGTAGAGCCAACACTGAAGGCTGCTGCCAGGGACCTGTGGTCCTGGCTGGAGACCCAGGAGAGTCCCACCTCATCCATGTCTGCAGGGGGACATCAGCATCATACCAGGTTTTAATTGTCATTTCTTCTTGGTCCCTGTACTTCATGCTGACATCACTTGTGACATCACCCTTGCAGGGAAGGAATGGCTGCTTCTGCCAAGCCTCCCAGCAGACTGGCAGGTCACACCAAATGGCCTTGGTGGGTTTTGTGAGACTACAGAGTTGGGGAACATATTGCCAAAATAACAGTGCAACTCGTGTCTTTGAAAGGAAGCTCCAGAAATAGTGTAATGTGCCAGTGAAGTCACCTGGTGGAGCTTCCCACAATCAATTACATCCACTCATCTCCCATCCTGTTCTTGTGTGCCCACCACAGCCAGGGTGTGGGCTGGGGTCTGGGCCAGGGAGTCCTCTGCTGGCCAGGAGCCACCCAGCCCTGGGAGCAGAAATCTGAAAACACTCTTCAAACCAAGGGGACAAGTGGACGGGGTGTGTGGATGGTGCTGGGCCACTGACACTGTCCTCGCTCAACACACCCAGTGTTTGAAGAAACAGCCAGGCCACGTTGAGTGGGCTGTACTCAAAAAGGTGACACTGAGGAGGAAATTACCTGCACACCATGACATAAGGTGACTCTGACCACCCTTCTTTCTGACTTGAGCAGAACACATCCCTGCTTCGGGTGCAGAGAGCCACCAGGCTGACGTGGAGATTGATGCACCCCAGGCTCTTGGTGACCTCCTGGGGCAACGCAGTTGCAAGGATGGCAGCGTTGACCAGAAATCATGGAAAATCTGCCCATCCTTTTGTACAAACCAGCCCCTCCCTCTCAAGGCTGTTTACAGCTGCTGCCAGAACAGTTTTGCCTACAACGAGGCTGTAGGGCCCACCATGAACTGGTGCTCGCCTCTACAAGGTCTGGTGTAGCAGAACTATGGAGGATCAATTTTTGTCTCAATTGGCTTAGCTGCAGCAGCTCCAGGACATGTCACTTAGACAGCAGCCACCACACCACTGAGTAAATACGAATGGTTTGAAGCCAGCTGATAAAAGAGAGATTCTAGCTTTAAACACCTAACTACATTTGAGGTGGTTTCCTCTTGTAATGTCCTCAGGACCTTCTGAAGGGGTGTCCCTCCTCTCTTGGTGACACGGAACCAAGTGTACACCCCAAGGGGTAAGGGGTAGTCAAGGTTTTCATCTCTCCCCTTACCAAGAATGCTGACCTGAGCAGAGATGACCCTGCAAATATCTGCCAAAGTCTCAGGTAGCTGAGAAACCCACCTCTCAGCAGTGACATCACCAAATCCAACATCCAGCGTCTCTTGGGCAGCAACTGAGAATGTCTCATTTCCAGGTATTCTGACAGCCTGAAGGCCGAGGAGAAGAGAAGGAGCAAATAAATGAGTGTTTTGAGGCTGGTAGAAATGAAGGATGACTTTTTAGAGCATAGTGGTGGTGCTTTGTCCCTCATGCCCTGACATACAGAGGAGCAAGAAGAGACACCAGAAAGCTTCAGGGAACACCTCCATATGCTGAGATGTCTTCTCTCCTTCCCCTTCAGCCTCTAAAAGGTATTTGGTGAAGAACAGAGCCAACATCCCTCAGCTAGACCAAGGGGTTTCCATCATTTGGGATAAACCTTGAAAAAATAGTTTCCAGGTCTTGATCTGGTCTTTCCGCTTTGGCTCTGGGGAATAGAGAAGCCACAAAATGTGTTGAAGACTTCTCTCCTCTGGAGATGGAGTTTATTTTTCAATCTCAGTTTGTAGAAAATCCAGTCTGTGGTCCATTTGCCACCTACAAGGTAATTCTGGGATGTTTTAGAGTTGTAGAATAATAGAATCATCTAAGTTGGAAGGGACCTGTAAGATTACCACTTGTCACCAGCCGCCAACTGGATTTAGCTGCCTTGAAAGGAGGGGAAGAGTAACAGCACGCGATGCCATGGTGGTTTCAGGTCTACTGGAGCTACAAAGGCTGCCTGATTCATCATGAGCATTCGCTGAATGCATTCAGACACAGCATCCCAAATCCCCGTCACATCTACAAGGCGAGGAGAAGACGTGTCACCCCGTGGCTCACACCAGGCAGCGTGCTCCCGGCCAGGCCAACGATGCCGGGGGCAATCGGAGTGACTGCTGCTGCCTTGCCCGCACCCAGGAGAAATGGAAATGTGGGAATGGATGTGACAAGTGGCGAAGAACTACAAGAGTGGGAAGAAACCAGAGGCAGCACCTTGGCTTCTGGATTTTAAACAAACCACTCAACCATGTGTGCCCCAGGAGGGAAGCGACAGGGTTCAGAGCAGCACCAGGGTGTCCTCCTGCCAAAGTGACCCCTGAGCCACATGGGACCTCCCTGCCCAGGCCACCCTGCCTGCAATGGGCAGGGGAACAGCATGGGGCATCGTAGGGAACAGCCCCCATCCCCATGCCCAGGAGAGGCATGCAGTGGGGTCCCCAAGCTGGGTCTCAGCCCATGTGCACATCCCCAAATGCTGGGGAAAGAAGTGGGGTTGCATGGGACTCTCCAATATGGGAAAATAAAATGAATAATATAAGGAATAAATGAATAAATACAGGGGAGGGAAGGAAGGGCTGGTGACAGTTGGGGTTTCATAGAATCAAAGAATTGTTTTTGTTGGAAGGGACCCTTCAGATCAACGAGTCCAACCATCAACCCAACACCGACAAACCCACCACTAACCCATGTCCCTCAGCACCACGTCTGCCCAGCTTTTAAATACCTCCAGGGATGGTGACTCCACCACTGCCCTGGGCAGTTTCTTCCAAGGCTTGACAACCCTTTCCATGAAGAAATTTTTCCTAATATGCATCCTAAACCTCCCCTGGTGCAGCTTGAGGCCGTTTCCTCTTGTCCCATCTCCTGTTCCTTGGGAGAAGAGACCTGCTCCAGCCCCTTGATGTCCCTCCTGTCATGAGGGGAAAGGCCATTTCATTAGGGGCAGGCATGGGGTGGCACAGCCCAGTGAAGGAAGGGAGATATTTCCTCTTCAGCCCTGAGAAACCCTTATTTCCTTCCACCACAATCACTGCCGAAGGCTCGACAGGAGCTCCAGCACAGATGTCTGCAGCCGGTGCCGGCACTGGTGAGAAACCTAAAATAGGGCAGCGGAGAATTCACATTGGAGCATTTGCTGCGCGGAAATATCTCTGTCCTGAAAAGGCTGGGTTTGAGTGGGTTTGGGTGTTGGATTTGGTTTTTTTTTATATTTAAAGATATGATCAAAATAACATGGAAAGGAGCACAACGAAAGGCAGGCGCAAGATGGGACTGTCACCTGAGCCTCGGTACTGCGTTTTATCCTCTGGAGACAACGGGGACCAGGCTAAATCAGCCAGTTTGGGGCCAAAACAAGAGGGTCTGTTGGCTGTTCTGGGAAGGGAGATGCCAGCAGGGCCCCCAGTGCACGGGTCCATCTTGGAGCGCTGGGAGCTGCAAGGGTGGGATGCAGGAGGGGGCAGGTTCATGCATCCCAACCGTTGGAGCAAGAGCTGCTTCCCCACCAGGACGCACAAACATTTTGCACCTCTATATTGATTTTAAGAGGGTTAATGTTTGTGGTGGTGGGTTTTGGCCCAATCAACAGCCTCTTTTGGTGTCACTGGCCAGAGGTGGGTTTCAGCATCTTTGTAAAATGAAGGAGGGAGCAAGGAGGGACTGAGGCAGTGCTGCTCAAGGAGAGAAGGATGCCACAGGGGTAGTTTTCTGCCCCAGCTCTGACCCACGGCAAGAGAAGAAGTTGCAGCAGGTGGTGGATGGGGCTGGCAGTTCCCACCAGGCAGCTTTTCTCCACAGCAGAGGTGTCCTAGCTGTTGGACCATGTTGGTGGCCTCCTGTAGAGGGGCTCTACCGGATCCATGTCTGTCTTGTGCTGGGGACACTGGAGATGGAGGCAGTGCTCCAGGGGAGTGTGACGGGATGTGGCGGTGTGCTCTCCCTGGTTTGTCCCCCCACCCCCTCTCCGCTCCTGCCCGGCCTTGGCCACCACGGCCATCACAACAGCAGCTGTGAGAACTTGCACCCGGTCTCTGGGGGATGGCTGGCAGCAGAGTCAAAATACTGTCTGGAGTGGGGACCTAGAAATTTTGTTGCCATGAAAATATGACTATAGGTCAATTATCTTACTGTATAAATAGTGGACAGCCCAAGAGCCCTTGGAGCTCTCCTGTATGGCAGTGGCTGCACGCCAGGATCTCCCCTTTGGTGAGGACACTCACTGAAGGTTCTACTCCTCGAGGTTGAGCGATTCCTTGCCACAACAGATTCTCAGTAAGTGACTAATAGCACGCTAAACTTTGAAATTTTATCTAAGTAATGTAAAGGATTGATTGTGCATATATAATCCTTTAGACATAAACCGTTGACCAAGTCTGGGACTAGGATTGGATCCAGCCACACCAGACTCCTCTCTGAGAAGGAGTTTAGAAAGCCAGGGGGTCCTTTCTGAACCTGTGACTCAACGGGAGGGTCTCCCTGACAGCCTGTCTGACCCTGTCCTCTGTGCAGTAAATAACAGAGTGTACCCTGACATCGAATCTCGTAAAACACTATCACATTTACTACCGGTTTTATCACACTACTGGTTTTGTTAAATCACTGTTTCACCTTAATAAATATTTCACTGCTTCACTCTAACTAGTGAAGTTAATCACTCCGTCCGTGACATGGGAGTGTCCCCCTCCCTCGCCATGCTGGCCACACTGCTGGAAATGGGGCCCAGGAGATGGTTGGCATTCTGGGCTGCAAGCGCACATTGCTGGCTTGTACCCACCACTATCCCCCAGTCCTTCTCCACAAGGCTGCTCTCCATCCACCCATCTGGGGAAGCCCTTTGAAATTCTTCAGCCACTTTAGCAGAGAAAAATAGTAGAACCATACACTCGACAGGGTTTCACCATCCACACGGGGATGAAGGATGGTGTGGGGACGGCACAGCTCTCACTCAGGAGCTCCCTGGCTCTGACACCGGTGTCTGTTTGGGGAGATACTGATGGGAGACATTCGACTGTCTGTGATTCGGGTCCTCTGAAGAACCTGAGCAAGGAGGAGAGAGACTGCCAAAACCTCCACGCTGACCCTGCTTTGGGAAGGAGGCAGCCGGTGCTTGTTCCAGCCCGGCCGTGACATGGGCAACCAGAAGTTCTGCTGAAAGCAGAGCCCCTTTCCGGGCTTCTTTCCCTGTAAGACTGTGGGGCAGGGTCCTATTTGTGGGGAACATGGTGGGCAAAGCCTGCCCGAGCTCTTCCTGCCCTCACAGGTGGCTCTGCTGCACCGGGAGAGGAGAAAGGGGCAGAGGGGGCTGGATGGCCCGGGAGGGACTTGGAGCAGAGCAGAATGGGTGGCATGGAAACCCAGAGGAGGTTATGGTGGCAGCAAGTAGAGGGGCCAGGAGGGGATCCAGGTGTGTATGGGGAGGGGTATTGGAGGGTTCAGGGGGTGTCACACGGGACACAAGTGAGCATGGAAGGGATCAGAGCTGAGCTGAAGGTGTTTGGTTGGGGGTAGAAGTGCTGGAGCACGGGACAGGATCCAAGCCCTGCAGAGGGGACTGGGCTGGCTGGGGTACAGGGGCAAAAAGGGATGGGGGGGAACCTAGGGGCACCCAGGGAGGGGCGTGATGTGGGGTGAGTGCCAGCAGAGGGGAGCACGGGATCTGGTGATATTCAGGGTCAGTGGAAGGAGGATGTGCAGGGAAAGAGGGACGGGGAGAACCTACAGTGCCACAGAGGGGGGACACAGGGGACTGGGGGTACCCCCAGGGTGGGGGAAGGCTGGTTTTCCAGCCCCCTCACCACCTGCAGGTTCCCTGCCCGTGTGGTGACCAGCAATGAGGACAGGGTGCTCTGCACAGAGGGGACAAGCTGGGAGCTGCAGGTGGCCCTGACACCCATGGTCCCAGGGCAGCAAGCAGGGCTGTGGTGGCAGCAGGTCCCCCCACAGCTCCAGTGACCTTCAGATGGAAGTAAAACACCATCTAAGGGGAAATCCCATAAGTGAGGGGGCTGCAGAGAACAGGGCTGGGCCAAAAACACCCACTGCACAGGAGCTGGGTGCTGCTGCTGCGCCTAAATGGGGGGTCAAAGGTGTGGGTGGGGGGCGATGAGGATGCTCAGGGTGATTAAGGCATCAGGGGCAGAGATGTCCATAGGACGGAAGGGGATGGGGATGGATTGATCCATGGATGGAGGGAGAGAAGGGGGAAGGGAGGAATAGATGCATGGATGGATGGATGGATGGATGTGATGGATGTGATGGAGGGTTCTGAAGGCTTGGGAGTACCTGGGGATATGTTTCCCCAGCACCCCACATGCCAGCCCCCCCGCAAGAGGACAGGTACAGCCCTGTACCATGCACATGATGGCTGCTGCTGGATGTCATAAAAAGGGACCCAGACATGTTGCCCTGGATCGGGGCCAAGCCTGCAGGAGTGTGGGTGCTCCCCCAAACTGCTGTGCACCCCCCACTCACTGCCAGCCACAGCGGGGCTGGGATCTGCTGGGTCACAGTGGGGTTTGGGGGGGGCTGTTGGGGACCCTGTGCGGAGCTGGATCAGCCCAACGACACTGTGGGGAGGAGAGTGGAGAGCAGGGGGGGAGAGTGGGGTGCAGGAGAAGAGAATGGGGTGCAGGGGAGGATAGCAGGGGAATAGCAGGGTGTAGGGAAGAGTATAGCAGGTTGCAGGGGGATAGCAGGGTGCAGGATAGTGGGGTGCAGGAGAGGAGGGCAGGTTGCAGGGGGGGGCAGAAGGGTGCAGGTGGGACAGGAGGAGGCAGCAGGGCTGATTGCAGGGCACAGGGACAGGGGGGTGCAGGGGGGGACAGTGCCCACTGGAAGGCAGGTAGAGACACAGCTCTCACCCATCCCGGTGCTCTCTGCCCACCACTCCTTCCCCTTCACCCCGCCAGCTCCAGGTGGAGCCAAGCTGGTGTAACTGGGCATTGGTAGTCATAGGGGGGGCCCAGCCACGCCAAGGGCCTGCACTCTCTCCCAGCAGGGCTCACCCCACCGTGGGGGGTGTGAGGATGCCTGGGGGAAGCACATGGAAGGCAATTCTGTCCCCTGGCTTGGGCTCCCCGCTCTGCTCCCCCCCAGTTCCCATCCCAGACCCAACACCAGCAGCACCTGGGGACCATGGCACCCCAAGGCAACAGGCAAGGGGGGCAGGAGGCAGCAGCAGACGGGGGAGACCTGCTCCTTGTGTGTCCCCTCAGCCCCAGAGCTGGGTGCCACCCCATGCTGGGTGCAGCACAAATCCCCCAATATCCACTTTGAGCCTTTGCCAGGGAAATGGGAGCCAGGAACAGGAGGCCACAGGGTCGGCCACCATCAGCCCCCATTGTCACCTGCCCGGGGACACAGGGACCCACCGCCCGCGCGGAAGCGACTCAGGGTTGCAGACAAGCCGGGTCAGCCGTATTTATTGAGAACGGTTGTGGAGGGATAAAAATATTTCCACTAGCTCTATAAGAATTTATAAACCTATACTCTGCTTATCCTTTAATAAATGCCTCTATGACCATCATGCGAAGGTAAGTACTTCTGTAAGAAAATAGCAAGATTAAAAAAAGGAAAGCGCTAATACACCCTGCGGGGCCCTGCCCAGGGGGGTCCCTGCCCGCGGGGGCCAAGGGACCCTGTGGCTGGCACAGGGACATGGGTGGTACGTGCTGGAGCCGCCCCAGGACCCCACAGCACCCACCCTGAGCCTTGGCTGGACACAGCTCCCCATCAGCCAAGCCTCCTGGATGCAAACCTCTCACCCAGGGGTGAACCCCCACCGCTCACCCCACCCCTCAGGTGGCCCTGCCCAGGAGGGGACATGTCCCCATGCCAGCGAGCTCCCCGTGATCCCACTGCCCCCAGTTCTGCCTCCACCCTGCAGCCTCACCATCCCCTTTGTGTTTCCTAGTCCCTGGGGGGAGCAGGGGGTTGGGGGGGGTTGGGGCCATCTCCCCAGGGATGCCCTGTGGCTGCTGGCTGGGAGGTGTGGGCCAGGGCTCGCCTTGGGGACACACAGCGGTGCTTTGCTGGGGAGCAACACGGATGGGGACATCCTAGGAGGGACACAGGGACACAACACAGTGCTCTGCAGGGCAGCCACACGGATGGGGACATCCTGGGGGCAGGCAGGGACACGACATAGTACTCTGTGGGAAAGCAACAGGGATGGGGACAGCCTGGGGGGGGACAGGCTGCAGCGCTCTGCAGGGCAGCAACACCTGGGGACAGCATGGGGAACACGGGGACACACAGCAGCGCTTTGCTGGGAAGCCACACGGATGGCGACATCCTTGGGGGGACACACAGTGATGCTCCAGCCAGAAGCAGCAGGGACAGGGACATCCTGGGACACGCAGGGACACCACAGACAAGCAAGTGGTGTCAGGGGCCGAAACACCAGCCGGGGACGATGCTGCTGCCGCGGGTGGGGAGGCACCGCGGGCACAGGACAGTCATTATTGCTTCACAGGGCCCACATCAAGGGGAGGCCAGGCTGGGGACCCACCCTCTGATTTAGGGTTCAAGGGACTTTCTGTGAGGACAGTGATTCCCCACTGTTCCTCCTGCCATGGCCACCCCCACCACCCAGGGACACAGGGTGCTTCCAAGGGGTGACACTTGGTGGGGACAGGGACCCTGCCGAGGACACAGGGCTGGACATCCCCAGCTTCAGTCCCTCCTCCCACCAGTGCTGTCGCGAAGGTGGCCAAGGGTCCGGGTGCTGGCTGCCACCCCGGCTGGGACACTGGCTGCCCCTCCATCCCCTTGGTCACCTGTGGTCCCCAGGAGCTGCTGTCCCTCCATGCCAACCAGGTCCAGGGGGAGCGACCCTGTCCCCCACATCAGGGCAGCTGGGGCTTTGGGGGGGCTGGGACTGGACCCCCCCTTTCCTCTTCCCTTAAGCAAGGGCCACGCTGAGTGTAAAGGCTGTAAGCAGGCAGCTCGAGGTGACACGGGGACAAGGGACACGATGTGGAGAGCTGGCTGGTGGCCCTCCCCAGAGCTGCAGGGGAAACAGAGAAAGCCAAAGCTCGGGGGACAAAGCTGTTCCCAGCCCGGGGTGGGGGGCTGGGGAGGCATCCAGCCAGGACAGGGTGCAGGGGACCCCAGTGCCCTGTCCCCTGCCTGTCCCCGTGTGACAGGCGCTGGCAGTTGGATAAGGCGATACCACAGCAGCTCAAGGTGGCGGGTACGGTGTGGGTACCGAGTCTGGCAGCGGGGCTGGGGCAGGATGGAGAGTGATGTAAACATTTCTGATCTGGGGGGGGGGCAGGAGGAGGAGGAGGAGGAGGAAGGGGTGCTAGTGCGAGTCCTTCATCTGCTTCTGGATCTTCTGGAGCATCTCCTGCATCCGCCGCAGCTGGAAGGGAGCAGAGCAGGGACCATGGAGAGGGGGAGGGGGCGGGGGCTGGCACCCCCCAGCCACACCAGCTCCCTCGCCAATGTATCTGGGACAAGCATCCCAAGCAGACTGGGATCACCGAGAGCTGTGGGGGGGTGGTGGGGACCCCTCTGCTACCCCTCCAACACCTCCTCACCCTGGCCTGAGGAGCAGCAGCCTCTGGGATGGCGCAGGAAGGGTGTTGAGCCAGCCCTGGGGCTGGGGACGTTGTGGAGGTTTGGGGGTGGGGGATAATGGAGGGGGGGCTCAGCCCTCCCCCACACTCACCTCCTCGTCCTTCTCCCGGATGAGCTTCTCCGTCTCCGCATCCGGCACCGGGGGGATGACAGGGATGGGGAAATCCGTCCCGCTCTCCCGGGTCAGCTTGCTGCGGGCAGAGAGAGGAGGTGAGGACACTGTCACAGCCCTGGTGCCCCCCCTTCCCCACCCCCACGGCGGGGGGGACAGTTTCCCCCCAGGCGCTGCAGCCCCCGAGACCCCAAACCTTACAGGTACCCAGCACCCACTGGCACAGACCCTGAGCCACCGTCACCCTGGGCCTTTTTCCAGGCAGGGGGCACATGAGTAGCTCCAAGTATCCCCCCAAACTTCAAGACCCCCCCTCCACATGCCATGCACCACTTTGGGGCCAGCAACACCACACCAAGGGATGCCCCAGGGCACAGAGCCCCACTTGGCCTTCTCCACGCTCTCCCATTTTGGGAAGCATCCTGCTGGGTGCTTCGAGAAGCGACTCCCCTGCATCGTGCCCCCCGCCCAAGTGCAATATTTTCTCTGCTGCTTTAAAACATCTTAAACTCAGCATCTCCCTTCTCTCCCACAGCCCCAGCCCCACTGCAGGTTGGGGTCCCCGGGCACCCCACTGCTGGCCAGCCCCAGGGATGCTCCGCACCCCTTTTCCCCAGCACCAGCTCCCATCCCAGCCCATCCCTGCTGGAGGGAGCCATGGGCATCCCCCCCCGGGGCCACCCCACCACGCAGATACACAGCCACCACAATTGATGGCTTCTCCCATGCCCACGGCAACAGGGAGGGACCAGCTCTCCCGACTGGGTCCCTGCGGATGCCACGTGCCACCCCAGCGGGTGACGGCATGTTTGGGACACCACCACTGTGGCTGGCAGGAGTCACGCGTGCCACCATGTGCCACCGCAACGTGCCACCACCGGTGCAGCCCCTCCGCATGAAAAGGGGTGATGGACACTACGGATGTTGCATAGGGGGGCTGGGACACCCCTGCCCTGCAGGGTCCCCTTGTGCCGGGGGGGAGGCTGTGCCAGCCGTGCTGTAGCAAAGGAGGGGTTTTGGCCATGTTTTGAGCTGTTTTGGAAGTCACTGCCCGTTGTCACGGCTCCTCGCCGTGGGGGGACACAGGGGAGAGCACATCGAGCTCCTTCCATCCCTGGCAGCAAGACAAGGCTCGAGCCGGGCACTGGCACTGGGGCAAGCAGCTTCACTAGCCCAGGAAAGACTGTCTATCGCTGCCTTCTGCACCCCAAAATTACATCCCCCTGGGAGGGCAGTTGGGTGGGGAGTTCCTGCCCTGCTTCCCTTCCCTTGGGCAGCCCTTGGCTGGGAAAAGCTAGGTGCCACCAGATGGTGACACGTCCCCCCCAACCCCACCTTGCCTGGGAGAGCTGGGGTGATGCCACCGGCGTCCTCACGGCATCACCAGTGGTGGTGGCACCCCAAAAGGGCAAACTGTGTGGGCGACGGGTGGGTGGCCACAGGGCCGTCTCTCCCCTGGAGCATCTGCCCGGCCCTTGCACGGGCACAGAAGGACCGAGACAGGGTTGGATACCAGCAAGTACTTTATAGAGGGGTGAGGGGCAGGGGGAGGAGGACGGCGGGGGCCAAGCAGGGCCCCGGCCAGATCCCGGCTCAGTCGGCGGAGCAGTCGGCGCAGCACAGCCTCAGCGCGGTGGGATGCCGCCTTCTCCGGGGGCACGTATGGAGAGACCAGCTTAGAGCCTATGGCCACTGCCAGCCCCCCCACTGCTCCTTTGATACCCCCCCAGCCTCTCCAGCCCCCTGGATGGAGGGTACCACCAGGGACCCTGCTGTGTTCCCCCCAGGATCTTTAGGGGGGCTAAAGGGGATGCAGGTGCCATGAATCCAGCCGGTACCGGCAGCAGAGCCCCAGCACCAGCTGCTCACTTGGCTCCTGCTCCAGCCCCGCAGCCTGCAGGGACACAGGGTCCTTCTCACTGTCCCCCCACCCCAAGCCCTGGGGGGACAGAGGGTCCCCCTCACTGATGGGCCAATACCCCCACCAAGCCAACCCCCAGCCCTGAGGGGATGCAAGGTCCTCCCACCATTGCCAGTGTACCCCCCCATAATCCAGCCCTGGGGGGACGCAGGGTCCCTCTCACTGCTGGAGCAGCCCCCCCCAGCCATCCCCAGCCCCGGGGAGATACAAGGTCCCCCCACCATTGCTGTGCACCCCCCACCCAGGCCTGGGGAGAACACAGGGTCCTCCTTGCTGCTGGAGCAGCCCCCTGCCCCCCAGTCAGCCCCAGCCCAATGGCCCAGGAATGGCCTCCCACCACACTGGGGCTCCCCACCATCCCACCAAGGCTTCCATCTCCATCCCCACACTGCCCAGCTCCACCCTCACACAACCCCAACCCCCCCGAGGTCACCGCTTGCTGGGTCACCCCAAAGAGAGGGGACTCCCCCCACCCCCTCCAGCCTGGCACCCCACTCCCAGCCCCGTACTTGCGGTTCCTCTCCTTCACCACCATGCGGGTCATGCTCTGGATGCACTGCGTGCGGTAGTTCTCGTAGTGGGTTTCCCGCGTCACGTCCTTGAGGTCCTGCATGTGGGTCCTCACCAGCATCGTCCGCAGCTTCACGAAGTCGCAGTGGGATGGGTTCTCCACTGTGGGGGAGCCCAGGGTCAGGGGGACACAGCCAGCCCCTCCACATCACCCAGCCCCCCCCCAAGGCTGCACAGCATGAAGATGGGCTATACAATGTCCCCATGTCCCCAGAGCTGGTGGGACACCGGGGACATGGGCCAGTGTTACCTTCCACAATGCCCCAGGGGTAGAGGCGCCCACGGACACGCCGGCCTTTGGCCTCCACGACTGTGTTGCTGCCGATGACGGCGAAGGGGATGCTCTCCTGCAGGAAGAGAGCAGGGATTAACAGGGCTCGGTTGTGTCCACCATGGCATCTCCTTGGCCATATCCAGCACCCACTTGCCAACATATCCCAGGGCCCCAGCTATGGACAGCCCCAGGTGGGATGGCAGTGGCCATGGCATGGGTTTCTCCACCCCAGCTCCATTCCACCAAGGTGCAGGTGGCACCTGCAGGGTCTTGGTGACACATCTGGGCAGCACAATATGTACCAACCCCACCATGCTGGGGCTGCTGGAGGGCTTGTGTGGCCCCCAAAGAGTCCCAAGGGTGCCCTAGCATGACATGTCCTCCTGGCCATGGGACCCTGACCTTCTAAGGATGGAGCCAGACCCACCTTCAGTGCCTGGTCCTGCAGCTTGAACTCCTCATCCTCATCTGAGTCACACTCAGGGAACTGGTAGATGCGGATGCCGTAGTGGTCGATCTCCTCCCGGATCTGGAGGCAGACAGCCCTGCTGAGGGCAGGCCCTTGGAAAGGGGGTGGGAAGTGCCACACAGTACCGGTGTCCCTCAAAGACCCACAAAAGCCTGTCCGTTCCCCCCCAGACTAAATGTCATGGACACCCCTCCAGACCCTTCCAGCCCCCAGCTGAGCACAAGGGTAGATATGTCCTTGGTGGCCATGCGGGTAACATGGCTGTGAGCATGGAGGATGCTCCATGGCAAAGTCCGGGCAGGGGATGGAAAGAGCTCCCAACCGAGTGAGGACCCCATCACCAGGGACCTGCTGGGACAGCTCCAGGCTGGACCAGCCTCCCCTTACCTTGTTCTTCATGCGCTCCACCTCGGCGGGGGTCAGTGTGTCTGCCTTGGCCAGCACAGGCACGATGTTCACCCGCTGGTGCAGGGCTCTCATGAACTCCACGTCCAAGGGCCGGAGCCTGCGGGGGGAGCCCAGTGAGCACCATCCCACCAAGACCCTTCGCCAGCACCCCCCCATCCCAGCAGCGCAGGCAGGGGCTGCCCGTACCCATGGCCAAAGGGTGAGATGAAGTAGATGCAGCAGTGGACACGGTTGTCCTGAATGTTTTTCCTGTTGAGGCCACTTTCGTCACGGAAATACTGCTCGAACTGCTGGTCGATGTAGTCGGCCACTGGCTTCCAGCTGCAGGGACAGGGAGGTGACATCAGAGTCCCCCCTGCAGGACCCCCAGGCTTTCCCTGGATCCCCAGCTCAACACCTCCCATGGCTCAGCATCCCACCCCAAGGAGCCCTGTGCATCCCACCCTTGTAGCTTCTGGCACCCGCAGTGGCACTGCCCATCCCTGGGGAGACCCCTCACCCATGGGACGCACCACTCAGTGTTGTTGACAGCGTCACCGAAGCCCGGCGTGTCCACGATGGTCAAGCGCAGCTTGACACCCTTCTCCTCGATGTCTACCACGTGCTTGGTGATCTCCACCGTTTGCGTGATACGTTCTGCAGCAGCAGGAGACATGGAGATGGCGGGGAACACCCCGGGCGAGGGACAATGCGGGTGACATGGGGAGACGTTGCAGCCCCCAGGTGTCACCCTCCACCCTTTGCAGGATCAGCCCCCACAGGCACCAAGGTCCAGCACCAAGAGGGTGCCATCAACCTCCCACATCCCAACGTGGATGTGCAGCCCTCCCTTGGTGGCTGTGTCACTGTCACCCCATGACAGCCCGACTCCAGCAGCACAGGGTCTGCTGGGGGAGGCATCACTGTGGGAGCATTTCTGGCTCCCTGTACCCCCCACCCCCCAAAACGTGTGACCCACAGCCCCAGGACTGTGCCTCCCCCTTTGCCCCCAGGACCCTTCCATGTCCCTGCATCCCCAAGGATGCTCCCGCTGCCCCGTGTCCACGTGGCCACACGTGCTCTGTTTTTTGGCTCCGAGCAACGGAAACAAATCAAACAACCGCCTCAAAAACAAATCAAACAAATGCCTCGAGCTCCTGGGGATTTGGGCAAGTTTGGGCCATTTTAATTCAAAAACTGGCTGCAGCTGAACCAGCTCTGTGCCCTGGACCCCGACTGTCCACAGCCTCCCGGATTTGCTGTGACTCCAGCTGATCCCCAACAAGCTGGGGCTTGTTTTCCCAATGGGGACAAAGCCCCCGCGGGGGGTCCCGGTGCCAGGCAGGGGGGGTCCTCGCTGCCTTGGAGCAGTCCCCAGTGCCAGCAGGCAGCTGGCAATGTGCCACAGGGGGGTTCGGAGACACGGAGGAGCCCAGCTGAGCAGGCAGAGGGGCTGCACCCCCCCAGGAGCTCTGCCACCCCCCCCCGGGACACCCCACCACTGGGACTGTCCCCCCTCACCTTCGGCGTTGAGCAGCTTGCGGTCCCTGTACATGTCCGTCAAGAAGAGGCTGTTGACCAGGGTGGACTTGCCCAGTCCAGATTCCCCTGGGACAAGGGGAGAAGGGTGAGAAGGGGGCATCCAGTAACCACCCCCTGCCCCGGCTCCATCACTTTTGGGATCCAGAGGAGGAGGCAGCATCCCCCATGCCAGGCTCACCCCCTACCTGCCACCATGAGGGTGAAGTCAAAGCCCTTCTTCACCGACTTGCGATGGACCTGGTTGGGCAGCGTGGCGAAGCCCACGTACTCCTTGTCATCCTGTGGGCAGAGGGGATGTGGGAC
The DNA here is from genome assembly GCF_001431845.1 of Calidris pugnax. Lineage (NCBI taxonomy): Eukaryota > Metazoa > Chordata > Aves > Charadriiformes > Scolopacidae > Calidris > Calidris pugnax. Next base: position 9,105,051 of record NW_015090977.1, read on the forward strand.
AGGGAATGCCATCATCCCACCCCTCAATCCTGGGAAGTCCTGCCCCTGCATGCCCCCCCCCCAACCCCCCCCAGAATGGTCCTAGAGGGTCAGAGCTCTGCAGGACACGGCCGTGCCTGCCTCTACCCCATGGGTTGGGAGGGTGAGAACACCCTCTGCTGTGACTCCTGCAGCCCCTTGCCCCATGTCCCCTCCCCATCCTGCACCTCAGAGGAGTCGTAGGGGTCCAGCTGCCCCCAGGGGCTCCGCGGGCGGTTGGGGCTGGGGGGCGGGGGGGCGGCGATGTGCTGCTGGAAATCCGAGGGCCGAGACCGGGAGAAGATCCTGGCGTCCCTCTCGTCAGCGGGTTCGTCAGGGGGGACCCTGCCCACGCCGCAGAGGGGGTGGCCGGGCTCCCGACGGCTCTCCGGGGGCTCCACCTTCCTGGGGCTGTCGGATGGTGGGCAATCCCGCAGGAACTGGGTCAGCTCAGCCTCCTCCGAGTCCTCCTTCAGGAACCGCTTTATCTGGGGAACAAAGCCAGAGGGGACACCAATGGTGGCAGTGCCAGCTCGAGGTAGCATCACTTGGCTCAGCATCATGAGCCCCCAAGCTGCAGGAGCCAGACACATGCACCCCAAGGATGGTAGAGATGGGAGGAGAAGGGGGACACGGCCACTCCAGGGGACAGGCCACCACCCTGAGGACAGCCATGGGGACAGCCATGGGGATGGCAGTGGGGACAGCCATGGTCTTATGCACCCTGGGCGCTTACAGCTTGTGGTGCGGGGACAGCAGCTGGCTCCTGGTACTCCGGGGGACAGGGATGGGGACCTTCCCCCTGGGCACCCCGCAGCTCCTCGGGGTCTTCCGGGGTAGCCGGGACCCCCACGCACCCCATGGCCTGCCAGGAGGACGGGGAGGGGATGCCGGGGAGGAGGGAGAGACACCAAAAAGAGATGAAGAGCAGAGGAGCTGGCAGGGGGGCAGCCCTGGGGGGAGGCAGATGGTGGGCAGGATGCTGGGTCTGCCCGTGTACCCCCCCCAGCCTGCCCACTCGCAGGGGCTCAGCGTGGGTGGTGGCACACAGGGCTCCCATCCCTGCAGTCCCAGGGGACCTGACCCACAGCCGTCACCAATCCCATGGGCAACACAACCTGTTGGGCCAAGGGACTACCAGCCCCATGGCCACCCTCAGATTGTGTCCCCGCATGAACCGGGATCCCAAAAACCTCTCGCCCTGGCTCTGCCTGTCCCAGAGATGGTGCAGGCAGAGGGCCAGGGGGGCCAGGCGCAGCGGCCCCCAAGCTGGTGACCCTGTGGGGTGGTGGGGCTGGGAGGAGGGATGGGGACGGCGGGACTGGGACGGCTCCACATCCTGTTTACAAGCGCTGGCGGGAGGAGACACATTCCCAAGGGCATGTCCGGCAGCGGCTCCCGCGGGACCGAGCCCTTCTGCCAGCAGGCACCCGCGTCCCCAGCACCCGTCACAGCAACTGCCAGGACACCCCCGCCCCACGGGCAGGGAGACCCCCAAACGGGGGACACACAGGGTCAGGGGGAGACCCCGACCCTGCAGGCTCGCACCTGGGGGTCAGTGCCCCCCCGGGGTGGGGGCCTCAAGGCCAGAGCTGTCCATGGGGACCTGTGTCCTCCCCCCATCCCGTGTCCCCACTCCGTCGGCGGGGAGGGCGGCCGTGCCGGCGGCAAGGCGAGATGCACCGAATTAGCGGGCTGGAAACAAGGTCACGGCGCTGCCGGGGCTGAGCGCTCGCATGTCTGCCCCCCTCCCCGGTACCCCCACAGCCACCAGCATGGGGGGGCAGGGGGCCAGGCTGGTGCCCCCATGGCAGGGACAGCAGAGCCTCCACACTCCCCTCTCCCCCCGTGGGACCACAGCATTCAGTGGATCCGTGTGACCACAGCATCCTCTTCCTCACCAACCTTGACCTTGGGGGCTCAGCACCAGCCCCCCACCTCATCGCAGCCCAGCTGGGCGCTACACAGGGATGGGAGATGGTGTTGCCACCTCCAAGGGCTCCCAGCCCCGCTGCCACCCCATCCCATGGGGCTCCAGCCCTTTGGGGCTCCCCCTTGTCCCCCACCCCAGAGAAGCCGATGGCCTTGGCAATGCTGTGGGATGGGGTGGGTTTGCACCACATCCTCAGGGGTCCTGTGGCAAGTGCATGCCCCAGTACAGTCATCCCAGGGACGGAGCCTCCCTGCAGCACCGGGGTGCTCTGCGCCCCCCATCCCCATCTGCCCCCTCTCTCGCCCTGCCGGGGAGGGACGCTGCCCCCGTACCTCTTGCCCAGGCTGCGGCTCGGAGCAGGTGGCCATGGCAGAGCTGGTGTCACCCGTGGCCAGGAGAGGATGCCGAGCAGCACCGACTGCGCGGAGGGATGGGGAGCAGCATTAGCATAACTCCACCCTGGGCTGGCTCCGTGGCCAGGGCGCCCACGGCACCCATCAGCCAGGCACGGCCCCCACGGGTGCTGGGGGGGCAGAACCAGCGGGGGGGCACAGGAGGGGAGAGACACGCTCAGCTCCTGCCTGGTTGTCGAGATATCAAGGACCAGCAAAGCACCGTTGGCCAAAGAGGTGGCCGAATGACCACCATCACCATCATCACCAGCCTCCCTGAGCTGAGCACACAGCCCACGAGAACATTCAGCCCTGGAAAAAACACCTCCATCCCAGGACAAAAACTTCCTCCACCCCAATACGCACCAGATCCTCGCCCACTCCCCACCCTGGAGCACCCCGCAGCCACCCCGCCAGGGACCCCCAGCCTCTTTGACAAGAGAAACCAAGTTTTCCATGAAAGGCTGTTTGAAAACTCTACATTTTTGTTCCCGACAATTAAAGCATCTCTGCATGCCTCTGAGTTACTGCTCCAGCTGGGCCTGGCGGGTCTGGCTGGGAAGGACCCAGGCCCCGGCTGGGAGAAGCTGGGATGGTGCCCACCACAGAAGCAGAAGCTCCAGCAGTCCTGCCTCAGCTTCCCCAGTTCATCCTTGGGGATGCAAAGGGTTAACAGTGCCCCAGGAGGAGCCTGTGGGGTGGCATCGAGGGCACCTGAGCTGTCACTGTGGGGGGCACCCGGGAGGATGATTCACCTTGAAGGATGTCAAGATGCATCAGAGCAGCTCCGGTGCGGAGCCGGGGTCGCTCGGCCACAGAAGGGCTGCGTTTGCCAGGAAAGTGCTGAAAAGCCCCAAAGCATCATCTGGGGGTGGGACGGGTGCAATGAACCACGAGTTTGTGGACACAGAGAGGGGCCTGGATGCTTCTGTGCCAGTCCCCCGCATCCCTGGGTCCCAGCCATGCTCCTAACCCCCACGCCGGATCGCCCCCCCACCCAGCTTCGAGGTAGTGGAGACCCCCCCATCCCACCTGGTCTCATCCATCCCTCCTCATCCCTGTCCCAGCAGAGCAATGCCACCATCCCTGGCTGACACCATGGCTTTGCAGCCCCTTTCCCCCCCCATCGCAGGCCGCAGCACCCCACCATCATCCCGTCCAGGCTCTGCACCCCATCAGTGGTGCCCCCAAGATTCCCTCTGCCCGGTGCAGCAAAGTTCTCCTACAGCACCCACCGCTTTCCGAGCGTCCCACCCCACGCTCCTGGCAGGAGCGGGGATTTATCAGGGCGAGAGCCGGGGGCAGCGCGGGTGCCCCCGTAAGCGGATTACACGCCCGGCCGCGCGCGAGCCGGCACTCGGCGCCGGGGCTGTCACCGGCCCAGCAGCTCCAGCGAGGTGGCACAGGCACCGCCGCCTCCCCGCCTGTCACACTGCATCACACCTTCCCCCGGCGGTGACAGCCCGGGGGCCGCGGCAGAGGGGGGCACTGGGGCAGCAGGCAAAGCCCAAGCTGGGAAAGCCCTCGGCTGCCCGTTCGCATCGTTCCGCCTGGCACCACATTCCCATGGGATGTGTTTTCCCAGCCTGTTTCTGCAGGGAAAGGAAGGGGACATCCCAGCGAGGTGCTGTCATAGAATCATAGAATCATAGAATGGTTTGGGTTGGAAGGGACCTTAAAGATCATCTAGTTCCAACCCCCCTGCCCTGGGCAGGGACACCTCCCACCAGACCAGGTTGCTCAAATAGCCATCCAGCCTGGCCTTGAACACCTCCAGTGATGGGGCATCCACGACCTCCCTGGGCAACCTGTTCCAGTGCCTCACCACCCTCACTGTAAAGAATTTCTTCCTAGTATCTAACCTAAATCTCCCCTCCACCAGCTTAAAACCATTGCCCCTTGTCCTGTCGCTACTCTTCTTTGTAAAGAGTCCCTCTCCGGCTCTTCTGTAGGCTCCTTTCAGGTGCTGAAAGGCCGTTATGAGGTCTCCCCGGAGCCTTCTCTTCTCCAGGGAGGATCAAGCGTCCCCAGCCCACCCAAAGGTGACATCCAGACGTGCCCCCCACGGCACTCACCCACTGCTCCATGGCAGCGGTGCAGCCAAGCATCCCGTGCACAAACACCACCTTGTCCCAAAGGCACGAGCTCCACGTGGGACAAGGGCACAGTGGCCCTCACTGAAGCCCAGCTCTGCTGGGACCAGCTTGGCTTTTCCCCAGCGCAGGTGGCACCTGGGCTGTGCCTGCTCCGACCTGCCTCCAGATGCACAGGGTGCTCCCGCCAGCGCTGTCATTGAGTTTCTCACCCCCAGCCCTCCCCTCCTGCCCTGTCAGCAGCACCCCAGCTGGGAAACTGAGTCTACAGCAGCTTTAAGAGGAGCAGGGTGCTGGGCACCCTCCGGATGCAGGGGCAGGCACAGTGGCACAGGTCCCTGGGTCTGGGCAGGGTCCCAGCACGGAGGACGAGAGCCGTTCCCACACGTCCCCCCCCTGCAGCATCATAGAGTCATAGAATCATTGAGGTTGGAGCAGCATCATAGAATCATAGAATCATCCAGGTTGGAAAAAACCCTTGGGATCATCGAGTCCAACCATCTACCCTACTCTACAAAGTCCTCCCCTACACCATGTCCCTCAGCACTGCATCTAAACAGCCCTTAAATACAGCCAGGGATGGGGACTCCACCCCCTCCCTGAGCATCCTCTTCCAATGCCCGACCACTCTTTCGGTGAAAAACTCTTTCCTAATGTTCAGTCTAAACCTGCCCTGTTGGAGCTTGAAGCCGTTCCCTCTCGTTCTGTCACTAATTACCTGCGAGAAGAGACCAGCACCAACCTCTCTACAGTGAGGTAGAGAGGTTGGTGCTGCCAACTGGTGCTCTCCAGCCCCTTTCCTACAAGGAAGCCTAAAATCTCAAGGGACCTGCGAGTGCAGGGACCCCAGGATGGGACCCCAGGATGGGACCACGCAAGGTGTCTTCCCACGAGCCAAGTGACAGCAGGGCCAGCCCAGGCTGGAAACAAGGTGGTGGCGTCTCAGCACGTGGGGGACAAGCGAGAAGATCCAGCCCACCAAGAGCTGGGAGCAGAGGTTGAAGGCAGTGGGGGAAACCATTGCTCATCCTGCTTCTTGGAGCGAGCCTCAGACCGTTCTGGGGATGGGGGGGGATGTGGCACCGGGGACACCGGCTCCACCTCTGTGGGTCCTTCTGGATGCCTCCACAGCCACCTCCAGCCCCAGCTCACCCCACGTCCAACAGCTGAAGGAGCCCAGCTCCTCTTTGGTTGTCCTCCCCACTGAGATGTTTTCAAAGCCTGGATCTGTCCAGCCCCAAAGCCACGGTTTGGGGCTGGAGCTGGTTGCGACACGCTCCGTGAGCCGCCCTCCTCTCTGGTTTCACCGCATCCCGCTCCGCTCCGGAGGAATGTGCCGGTCCCATTTCCCACGGCAGCTGCCGGGGAAGGACGGCCACCATGGCTCCCACCCAGGGCAGCCGTCCCGGGGGGTTGTCACAGCCCTGGTGCCACACGAGCCACGGCCACAACCCTCCGTTCTCCATCCCCACCCCGGGCACAGCGAGTGCCTCCAGGTCCCCTTGGGGACGTGGCTCCTGGGGACCTGCCACCACCCAAGAGGGACGAGACAGGACGAGCGACACAGGGAGAGCTGGTGGGAGAGTTGGTGGCTCCGGAGCTGGCTGGTCACTGCAGGGATGGCCCTGGAGCACAGCGGGATGGTCCCCGCAGGAGGGCCCGGCCAGCCTGGCAGCGCCACCGGGACCGCAGCCGGGGAGGGGGGGGGGACGGACGGGGGACTTGCCAAAGGCACGGCTGGGTGAGCGATGCTCCGCTCGGTGCCAGCCGAAAACACACACACACACACAGAGCAGTCCGCGCAGAGACATCCCGGGGGTGTCCCAGGTCGCGGGGACGCGCAGGTGCCGCTCGGTGACAACGTCGCCTTCGCGGGAACGACGCTCTCCGATCTCGGTACCGGCACCGGGTACCATCGGCACCGGGCACCGGCATCCGCCACTGGCATCAGCAAGGGCACCGGCGTCAGCACCCAGCACCGGGCACCGGAATAAGCACCAATGCCACGGTGGGCGGGCAGTCCCGGTGTGTGTGTCCCCCCCCGCCATCTCCTCTAAAGCCGATCACTCGGCACCAGCGCTGGGCACTGGTGTCAACACCCAGCACCGGGCACCGGAATAAGCACCGGCACCAGCACGGGCACCGGGCACCAGCACGGGCACCGGTGTCAGCACCCAGCACCGGGCACCTGAATAAGCACTGGCATCAGCACGGGCACCGGGCACCAGCGCTGGACACCGGTGTCAGAACCCAGCATCATCATCACACTGGGCACCCAGCACCAGTATCACACTGGGCACCAGCATCAATACCTGGCACCAGCACGGGCACCGGCGTCAGCACCCAGCATCGTCATCACACCGGGCACTGGGCACCAGTATCACACTGGGCACCAGCATCAATACCTGGCACCAGCACTGGGCACTGGTGTCAGCACCCAGCACTAGGCACCGGCAAAAGCACCAGCATCAGCACGGGCACCGGGCACCAGCACGGGCACCGGTGTCAGCACCCAGCACCAGAATAAGCACCAGCATCAGCACGGGCACCGGGCACCAGCACCGGGCACCAGCATCGGGCACCGGGCACCAGCACGGGCACCGGTGTCAGCACCCAGCACCGGGCATCAGAATAAGCACCGGCACCAGCACGGGCACCGGGCACCAGCACCGGGCACCGGGCACCAGCGTCAGCACCCAGCATCGTCATCACACCGGGCACCAGTATCACACTGGGCACCAGCATCAATACCCGGCACCAGCACTGGGCACTGGTGTCAGCACCCAGCACCAGGCACCAGCAAAAGCACCAGCATCAGCACGGGCACGGGGCACCAGCGTTGGGCACCAGTGTCAGCACCCAGCATCGTCATCGCACCGGGCACCCAGCACCAGCACGGGCACCAGTATCACACCGGGCACCGGCGTCAGCACCCAGCACCAGCACCGGGCACCAGCGCCGGGCACCGGTGTCAGCACCCAGCACCGGGCACCGGAATAAGCACCGGGCACCAGCACGGGCACCGGGCACCAGCTCTGGGCACCGTTGTCAGCACCCAGCATCGTCATCACACCGGGCACTGGGCACCAGTATCACACTGGGCACCAGCATCAATACCTGGCACCAGCACTGGGCACTGGTGTCAGCACCCAGCACCGGGCCCCGGAATAAGCACCGGGCACCAGCGTCAGCACCCAGCATCGTCATCGCACCGGGCACCCAGCACCAGCATCAGCACGGGGACCAGTATCACACCGGGCACCAGCATCAGCACGGGGACCAGTATCACACCGGGCACCAGCATCAGCACGGGGACCAGTATCACACCGGGCACCAGCATCAGCACGGGGACCAGTATCACACCGGGCACCAGCATCAGCACGGGCACCGGGCACCAGCGTCAGCACCCAGCATCGTCATCGCACCGGGCACCCAGCACCAGCATCAGCACGGGGACCAGTATCACACCGGGCACCAGCATCAGCACCCAGCACCAGCACCGAGCACCGGCACTGGTGTCAGCACTGTCACTGCACCAGGCACCCAGCACCGGGCACCAACATCAGCACCCAACACCGCACCAGGCACCAGCACTAGGCACTGGTGTCAGCACCCAGCACCAGCACCAACACCTGGCATCAGCACCGTGCTGGGCACTAGCATTGGGTACCGTCACCACACCAGACACCCAGCACCAGCATCAGCACCCGGCACCAGCATCACACTGGGCACTGGCTCCAGCACCCAGCACCAGGCCCCGTACACCACCACTGGCACCAGGCAGTGGTACGAGGCAGCAGCACCAGACACGGGGCTCCAGCATCAGCACTGGGGCACCAGAGCCTTGGAGCAGGGCACTGGGAACAGGATGCCTGCACAGGGTACCGGGAATTGGCATGAAGTACAGGGCACCAGTACCAGTTACAGAGCACCAGCACACCACAACAGGCACAGGGTCCCGGTGCAGAGTGGGCGGTGGGTGGTGGGCACAAGACCCCAGCAACAGGCAGTGAGTTCCCAGCAGCAGGAACCAGTACTGGGCATTGTTTGCCAGTAGCAGGTACTGGGCAGGAGGCACTGGGCACACCACCCACTGGGTACTGGGTATTAGAAACCACACATGGGGTGCTGAGCATCGGGCACCGGGCACCAGCACGGGCACCGGTGTCAGCACCCAGCACCGGGCACCTGAATAAGCACTGGCATCAGCACGGGCACCGGGCACCAGCGCTGGACACCGGTGTCAGAACCCAGCATCATCATCACACTGGGCACCCAGCACCAGTATCACACTGGGCACCAGCATCAATACCTGGCACCAGCACTGGGCACCGGTGTCAGCACCCAGCATCGTCATCGCACCGGGCACCCAGCACCAGCATCAGCACGGGGACCAGTATCACACCGGGCACCAGCATCAGCACCCAGCACCAGCACCGAGCACCGGCACTGGTGTCAGCACTGTCACTGCACCAGGCACCCAGCACCGGGCACCAACATCAGCACCCAACACCGCACCAGGCACCAGCACTAGGCACTGGTGTCAGCACCCAGCACCAGCACCAACACCTGGCATCAGCACCGTGCTGGGCACTAGCATTGGGTACCGTCACCACACCAGACACCCAGCACCAGCATCAGCACCCGGCACCAGCATCACACTGGGCACTGGCTCCAGCACCCAGCACCAGGCCCCGTACACCACCACTGGCACCAGGCAGTGGTACGAGGCAGCAGCACCAGACACGGGGCTCCAGCATCAGCACTGGGGCACCAGAGCCTTGGAGCAGGGCACTGGGAACAGGATGCCTGCACAGGGTGCTGGGAATTGGCATTAGGTATGGGGCACGAGTACCAGTTATGGGGCACCAGTACCAGTTACAGAGCACCAGCACACCACAACAGGCACAGGGTCCCGGTGCAGAGTGGGCGGTGGGTGGTGGGCACAAGACCCCAGCAACAGGCAGTGAGTTCCCAGCAGCAGGAACCAGTACTGGGCATTGTTTGCCAGTAGCAGGTACTGGGCAGGAGGCACTGGGCACACCACCCACTGGGTACTGGGAACAGCTGGGTACCAGTTAGCGGGTATTGGGTATTAGAAACCACACATGGGGTGCTGAGCACCAGGCAAACGCGCTGGCACCACACAGCAGCCATCGGGCACCACGTGCTGGGTACCAGGGACTGAACCAGGCATGCGGCACCAGATCCCAGTCTTTCCCAGTGCTCCCTCCACACAATCCCAGCCTGCTTCCCCCTCCTGGAGCCCTTCCCAAGGAATGATGCCGGGCCATCCTGCCCCCGGCCCTGCCTTGGCTCGGCCGTGACTGGCTGGCAGCTGGCAATCTGGCAGGTGGAACCAGCACCCCCAGGGTCTGTGTCCCCATCCCCGTCCCCATCCTCTGCCAGGCACTGCAGCCCCTTCCCAGGATGCCCCCGGCCCATCCTTTCCAAGTCAGTGAGTGGCAATGGCGGGTGGCTGTGTCCCCCCGGTCCCCACCGAGGGCAGGGGAGGACGCTGGCACAGCCGGTGGGGACAGCGTGGGGCACTTGTGTTCCCGGCCATGAAAGGGGCTGGGGGGGGGTCTTGGCCAGAGGTGGCCATTCCCTGCAGTGAGCAGCTGGCAGAGCCTCAGCTCTCCCCAAATTGCAGCCTCCTGGTCCAGCAGCCCACTGGGGCTGTCCCTGTCCCCCCCAGACACCCCCCCGTGCTGGGGGATGACAAGGCCACACCGTTCCCAGAGCATCCCTCTCACAGGCCCCTCCTCCCCACCCCGCTTTCCATAAAACGGAGCTGGTGGTGATTTCCCGCAGGAAAAGCCGGGTCCAGCCCCCCACGGGGACTCCCCCCGAGGCCGGGTGACTCCACAAGGGCCATCTCAGCCTTGTCCCCAACCTTGTCACTGCCCGGGGTGGTGTCCCCTCCCACAGTACAGGGCCAGGCTGGGAGCAGATGGCTCCACGTTCCCTTTATTCCCATAAATAACCAGCGCAGGCTCAATCTGGCGGGGAGGAGGGGGGAAGCCCCAAAGGCCCCCCCAAACCCTGTCCCATCTGGGGTGGCCGGGCAGCGAGCCCACTCGCCTGGCAGCCCTTCCTCTCCCGCTGGTGGCCAGGGGGTCCGGGGGCAGGAGCGGGCAGGGGCAGGCAGGTGAGGGGGGCTCTGTGCATCTCTAATCCGCCCAGCAAGCGCTTTCCTCGGAGATTACTGGGGATTACAGGCTCAGGGGCTCCAGGAGCTCAGCCCCGGCTCTCCCTGCCCTTCAAGGAGCAGCGCTGAGCCCCGCAGGGGGGTGGGAGGGCAGGCAGGTCGGGCACTGCTGTGATGAGCTAGGAGTTCTCAGCCGTGCCAGCGGGCTGGGCACAGCACGGGAGCAGCTGCTGGTTTGCCACGGCCTCTCTCCAGTAGCCCGGTGCCCAGGGAGGCTGGTGAGCTGCAGCCCGGGCTTTAAATACAGCATTAAAAGCTGAAGGGGATGAGCTGGGGAGCGGGAGATGCAAAGGGCTGTATTTTTCTTGAACGGGGGGATGAGGCAAGGGGAGCGAGGACGGTGACACGGAGGGAGGCTGGGGCTGCTCGAGAGGTCCCCGGGACACCCCGCTCCCCCCGGCTGGCAGCAGCGTTATGGGGTCTGGGCACAGCACGGCAGGGCCGAGAAGCCACCGCGAGCGGCTACGGGGGACCAGAGCTCTATAATTACCATGGGAGGCTGAGTTATTTCGGGAAGCAGGGACGAGGCTGCCAAAGCTTTTATTCCTCCAAACCAAAACAAGATGGAAAGAGCCCAGCCCAGGATGCTGCATCCGGCGGCAGGCGTGGGGAGGTTTAACCCCTTGCCTCCTCGCTGCCCGCACCCGGGGGGATGCCTGTCCCCCCCCCACCCC
>NW_015090977.1:9116381-9127701 GCF_001431845.1 Calidris pugnax
GCCCCCAGCATTGCCCCAGCTCAAGGAGGGTCCTTATGGCTGTGCACAGGGAGGGGGTTTAAAGGCAGGAGTCAGTGGGGGGAGATTTGGGGTGGGATAGGCTGCAGGGTGGCTGCTGGGCATGGGAGGGGGCTGGGGGGGTCGGCCCCGTCCTGGGCCGCTGGCAGGTTCAGAGGCCGCGTATTCGGATGCTTTTCTGCATCTGCTGTGAGAACGGCTATTTTTAGCTCTTTCTGTTGCAACGGGTCCAGTTTTGGGGCCTTCCCAGCGCGGAGGCCGGGCTGAGGAATGCTGGCCAGAGTGGAGCACCTCACCGCTGCTCCAGATAAAGTGTCCCAGGGGACAAAGCCCCACAGGGTCCACCCCAGAAACCACCCTGAAGGACAGGCAGAGGCGGCAGCTGGGCAGGGAGGCTGCACTTTCCCATCTCTGAAGCAGCCAAACAGCCTCCAAGCTGGGAATAAACTCATTTTTCCCAGCAGGGAGAGGATAAACTACACTGTGCACCCCATGGTACCCCCCGAGATCTGCTCCAGCCATCCTGACCATGGGGTCCAGGTGTGCTGAGGGTCTTTGGCACCCCAAAAGCTTGATTCCCACCTTTTGGCCATGAGCAGAGCCCGGGTCATAACCCGTGCTGGACCCCTGCAAGGCAGCAAATAGCCCCAAATACAAGTCCTGGGGCTAAACCCCCCTGCCGGGGTCTCCCAGCCCCCTAAACCCACATTCTGGGGTCTCCCAGTCTCCCCAAGACCCATGCGCCAGGGTCACCCCATCCTTGCTCCAAGCCCCCCAGGCTGTCTCTCTCCAGGTAGCTCCAGTCCCCTATGGGGGTAGGGGGGGTCTGGGGGCTGTTGGGGGCCACACTCCCCTGTGTCCAGCGAGTCCCAGCTCCTCACAGGGTGAGCTCCATGGGATAGTGGCACAGCAGTGGGGACAGAGAGTCACAGCCATCCAAACCCACAAGCCCAGGAGGAGGTCCCACCCCAAGCCACAGCATGGCCCAAGCCTCCTGCCTTGTGGCCCTCCCCCCTGCTGAGCCCTCCCACAACTCATCACACGTCACCAGCCCCAACAAACTCTTTGCAAAGGAATCACCGGCCGGTGCTGCCCATCTCCGGTGCCAGGCCTGGGGACCTGGTGGCACAGGGGAAATGAGGAGCGCCCCAGTGTCACCCCAAGCTCCACCCCCCCAGCCCCCAGCCCATCGCTTACCTTCTCCTCCACAGCTGTGCCCGGGAAGGGGTTCGCACCGGAGCCAGTGGAGGACGGAGCCGGTGGAGGACGGCAGCAGGACCCAGGAGAAACAAGTTTTCCCATCAGAAGCGACTGAGGTTTTCCAGTGCCCCCCCCCCCAGGCCTCCCCCTGGCTGTCTCCCACCCCCAGGCCCTTGTGTCCCCCCTCCACAATCACCAGCCGGATCAGGGAGGGGACCCATGTGTCCCCATTTGGCAGGTGGGGGATTGGGGAAGGCAGCGATGCTGCAGGGAAGCACGGGAGAGCAACATCCCTGGGGCTCATTTAAAAACGCCATGTTTATGTAGACCCTACAAAAACTGCCAGCAATTGAGGGGGCAATGTGTGGACCCCCCAGGTTTCGCTGCCCGGCTTTGCCCAGGACACGCATCACCCTTCAGGGACCAGAGGCCGTTGGTCTCTCATCAGTCCCTTCTGGGTGGGGGACATGACACAGGGAGCTGGAGAAATGGCCCCTTCTTCCCCTCCCCAAATCCAGCCCAAGCAGGAGGGGAAACTGAGGCAGGTGGGTACCAAACCACCAGCATCATCCTCGGTGCCCCACGGGGGTTTCTGGGGTCTGGATTTGCCCCACGGAGCCACCAGGTCCTGGTGACATGCGCAACCCGAGGAGGTGGCTCCTGTCCCAGCCCAGGCTGCTGCAGCGGGGACATGGGGCTGTGACAGTGACACTGCTCTGCCCACAGCACAGAAGAAGGGCTCAAGCTGCTCCTGGACCATGCAAAGTCCCTGGTCCTGAGCTGGAAGGATGAACGCTGTGCTCAGGGGACAAATGGTTGCTCTGGGGACAGTGCCAACCACAATGGAGACCCTGAAGGACCAGGCGCAGGATGGTGGGTCAGGGGGGTGTAGGACAGGAGAGGTCTCAGATCAGCTCTAGTCCAGCCTCTGCCCAAAGCAGCAATGGGCAGAGCCACTAAATGTGGTGGAAAGGGCTCCAGAGGCCCCACTGCCACCTCCTGCCAGAAGATCCTCCAGTGTGGGTGAGCCTTCCTCCAGCCAAGGATAGGGACCTGTCCCCAAGGCCCTGTGGAGCTGGACAGCCTGTCTAGACCCCCAATAACCCCTCTCCAGCTCCCCATGTCCCTGTGGTGCTTAGCACCATAGTGTGACCCTAGCAACTCTTCTTGAGCTCCCCACATCCCTATGGAGCTGGGCACCCTGGTGGGATCCCAGCACCCTTCTCTCTGGCTTCAGACATCCCTATGGAGCTGGATGCCCTGACCAGATCCCAGCACCTCCTCTCTGCACATCTCTTCAAACCTCATAAGCACCCTACTGCCCGTCACCCCCCTGCCCACAGGCAGCTACTGTCCCTGCAGGAGGGTCCCCTCAGCACCAGTGCCCACCCTGCTGAGATGCCGGGGGAAGCCACACTCTCCCTCCCACCCCATCACCCAAACTTACCCACGAAGAAGGTGATAAACCTGGTGAATGATGGCTCATCTTCATCATCGCAGCTGGAGCTCTTGGTCTGGGCCTTGTGTGGGGGGACGGTGGGGGAGGCTCTGCCCAGCAGCGGTGGCTCAGCCGTGTCCTTGCCAGAGCCACAGGCGCCTTTGGCCACCACCTCGGGCTGCTGGCCTGACAGGGGGGACATGGGACCTGGGGACACCTGGCTACCCTCCTGCAGCAAGGGCCACCACACCGAGTCGGGGTTGAGCTTGGGCAGAGCCCTGCTGGGGACATCGCTGGGCACCACCTCGCATGGGGACACGGTGGGATCCTGGGGGGCAGAGGAGGCACGGGGACAGCTCTCGGTGGCCTGTGGCCTGGTCTGGGTGCCCTTGTCCCTGCTGGGAGGTGACGGCTGGAGGAGACAGCTGGGTGTTGAGCCCCCCACCCTGGCATCAGGGGAGGATGGTGGTGGCCAGGAGCCCTGCCAGGTTGCCACCGGGTGCCGCACGCGCCGGCGGCTGGATTTGGACACGGGGTGCTGTGCCCTCCCCTGGGGGGGCTTTGGCTGGGGGACGGCTGTGGCGTGGGGCAACTGGGGCTGTGTTGGGGCCACCTCGCTGCCTGGTGAGGGGGGGTTCCCAGACGAGTCGCTGGTCATGGGGGTGACTGAGTGGCCACCGCTCTGGCCCTGTGGTGGCTGGCTGCCAGCTCTCGCCGGGCTCTTCCCTTGCCCGGTGGTGAGGGTCCTCTGCAGGGCCACCAGCAAGTGGCCTGATGGCACTGGCTGCACCAGCCACATCCCGCTCAGCAGCTCCATCCGGCTGGGCGAGGAGCTGTGGGGGTCCCATGGGGATGGGGGACTCCCGCTACTGGGCTGGGGGTCCGTCGGGGTCCTGCTCTCCTGTGGCTGGGGGGACTTGGGGACCATGGTGTTTCCCAGGGGTGAGAGCCCCCCCCTCCCCGATGTTCCTGGGGAGCAATGGTGTCCTGCTCCCAGAGCAAAGAACCAGCGTGGTGTGATGTCACCAAGGGTGCCGTGACAGCACCATGACCCCAGCAGGGTGTTTATCCTTCTCCCTTCTCCAGGGTGATGTGGGACAGGCAGCCAGATGACAGGCAGCCAGTCACCTCCCCAACCTCCCTGAGCCCCCCATGCTGAGGCTGAGCATTCCCAGAGCAATAACCCACAAGGTCTTCCCCATGGGGGGGGTCCAGCCTGGATGCCAGGACCCCTTGGGAATGCATTGTCCCCTCCTCTCCCAGCTGCAGCATCCCTGGGGACATCCTTGGGGATGGTTTTCTCCTTAGGATCCAGGTTTTCTCTGGACAAAGCTCGAACCCCTCTGAGGGTGGAGATCCCCCACCTTGGGGACCTTAATTTGGTTTAGGAATGTGACAAGGACAGAGGGACAGCACAGGATGACCACGGGCCACCACTGTGTGGGTCACGGGCCACCTTGGTGTCCCCTGGGCTTTGTTTTACATCGAAGGTAGAGCTGCTCCATGGCACCCAAGGCAGCTCCATAGCCTGGCACCACCCTGGGCTCTGCCATCATGTGGGGTGGCAATGGACACAGCAGGCGGGGAGGGGACACGGGGCTTGGGGGTCGTAGGGGCCCAGCCAGGGATGGTGGCATCAGCCCCAGGGCTGTGGGGGGGGACACCCACGATGGGGTGGGAACAGCACAAAGGAGGGACAACAGTGCTGCCACCACAGGGGTGACCGAGCCGGGGGGATGCCACCGAGCCCGCTACCACCGCACGGTGCCGAGCAGAGGGTCCAGCCCCTCCTGCCTCAGTTTCCCCAAGAGCCTCCAGCCCCCCCGGGGGAGGCGAGCGATTCCCAAGCAGGCCGGGCAGCGAGCAGGGAAGGATTTATTGACTCACGGCTCGGGGTACATCACAGTTTGAGCTCCCTTCCCGCCTCCGGAGAGGACGTCGCCTTGGACTTCCCGGGCAAAAGTGCGCGGAGAGGCTTCACAGTTTCATCCCTTCGGGAAAGCAGAACCGAGGCAGTGACAAATGGCAAACGCTACGTCGTATGAAAAAATAATACAAACTCTTCTCTTTAAATATCTTACAGAAAAATGAACCTGAATAAAGAGCATGAAAAGCACCGCGTGGCGCAACCCCCTTCCCCCAACCACCCCAGGTCAAGGGGACCAAGACGAGCCGCACCCCCGCATCCCTCTGGGACCACCCGGCGCCGTCCCCAGGGATGCGCGGTCACGGATTAGCACGGGCAGCGGGGACGTGGGGGCAGTGGGGACCGCTACGTACTTGTCCCCATGCCATGGGGTGGGGGTGTGTGTGTCCCAACCACAGCCCCCTCGCTCGGCCGGGGGGTGCCGGCAGCCCCCTGAGCCCGGGGTGCCGGTAGAAGCAGCGTGAGAGGGTCCGGCCAAGGACGAGGGCATTGCTACGAGGCTGCCCCGAGACCCGTGTTCCCCCAGGGGGGCCCCATGGACCACGTACCTCCCCCCCCCGAAGGAACCGGGGTGTCCCTCCTGTCGCAGTGCAAGTTCAGGGAAAGCCAAGGCACCGCCGCGAGGCCGCGGCTCTGTACGGGGGGAGCCCCCGGGGCTCGGGGGGGGCTGCAGCCACGCAGCCCCCGGGCGTGCAAAGGCGAAGCGAGCCGGGGCGGGGGGAACTGGGGGACATGGTCCCCACGGTGTGGCCAGCTGGGCATGTCCTGGGGGCAAGAGCTATGGTGGGGGGGGGGATGCACAGGGGAGAGCCAGCTCCCAGGGAGGGTGAGGGCAGCCCGTGCAGAGGAGATGGGGTCGGGGGGCTCATCTGGGGAGCCCCCGGGATCCAGCCCCGGGGGTGGTGGTGGCAGCCAGAGGAGATGCTGGCGGCAGGTGCAGCTCCTTCTCCCTTCAGCGGCTTCAGAGGGGGTGCAGGTAGGGGGGTCTCGATCGGGGGGCTGTGGGCAGTCCACCCTCCCCCCGCCGGTGTGTCTCCCCGAAGGCTCGGTCCAGTTGCTCCAGTTGGGAGCTCAGCGGCAGGTGGATCTCCAGGTGCATGCGGAGGGTTTCCAGCCACTGCTCCAGCTTGCTGAAGGACGGCCTGGGTGAGAAGGTGGGACACATGACAGCTCCGCTGGCCCCATGTGTCCCCCCACCTCTATAGCAGCCCCCCCACCAGCCCCAGTGGTCCCCCGGGAGGGACCCCAACCACTCACCGCTTCTCAGGGTCCAGGTCGCAGCAGCAGACAGCGATGGGGAAGAAGCTGGGGGGGCAGGCGGGGGGGCAGTAGCGGTCCAGGAAGCCTCTGACGTTGAGGCCAAAGTCAGTGGTGCGGGGCAGGTAGTCGGGGTCAGCGCTCACCCGGCCGATGATCTAGGGGAGAGCAGGAAGAGCAGGCTCAGCCCCAAGAGGGGAACCAAAACCCAATGAGAACCCCAAGTCCAACCTCAACCCCAGTGAGGACCCCAAACCCAATGGAAGATCCCAGCCCCAATGGGGAGACCTCAACTGGAGGTCTCAACCGAAGGGGAGACCCCAAGCCCAACGGAGAGACCTCAACTGGAGACCTCAACCTCATTGAGGACCCCAATCCTAATGGGGAGACCTCAGCTGGAAGCCTCAACCCCAATGAGAACCCCAAACCCAGTGGGAAGACCCCAACCCCACATTACTTGCCTCACACAGGACGATGCCGAAGGAGAAGATGTCCACCTTCTCATCGTAGCTCCTCCCTGTGGGGAGAGATGGGTAAAGCTATGCTGCATGTCCTGTCCCTACCCCACCGAGTGTCCCCTGCTTGGGGACAGAGCCCTGGCTGGCCGTGTCCCCTCTCCCAGCACTGCAACCAGGCTCACCATTGATCATCTCAGGGGCCATCCAGTACGGGTTCCCCACCACTGTGTACCGCTTCTTCCGATCCGGTTTCTTCAGGTTCTTGAGATGTTCAGGCTGGTTCTTCTCATCCACCATCAGCCGTGCCAGCCCAAAATCGGCCACCACCACACTCTTGTTCTGGGTGGATGGAGAGGAGTGAGGCGGGGAGGGAGCCACACTGGGGGCTGAGACCCCCACCTGGGCTGGGGGGGACACCACTGAGGTGGGACTCACCTCCCGCACAAGGCAGTTGTGAGAGTTGAGGTCACGGTGGATGATGTTCATGGAGTGGAGGTAGGCCTGGGGGAAGGATGGGCTGAGAGCAGGGGGGCACCCCAACCCCACAGTCCCCCACCCACCAGCACCCATCCCACCCATCCATCCGCTGGCAGCACTCACCATTCCAGCAGCAATGTCCTTGGCGAAGCTGACCCGCTGGCTCCAGGGGTAGTGGCTGTCCTGGGGGCAGGAGGGGGGATTTGCCAGAGAAGAGGAGAAAGGAGAGAGGTCCCCACCAAGGCTGACCTGCTCCCCCCAGAGTGCTCACCATGCTCTTGATGAGGCTCCTCAAGGTGCCCCCCTTGATGTACTCCGTGATGAAGTTGAGCCTCTTCTCCTTGTACAGCACCCCGATGAACTTCAGCACGTTGGGGTGCTCCAGGCAGCGCATCACCTTCACCTGCAGGACCCCCCCGTACCCGTGACACCCCGAGGCACCCAACTCCCACCTGGGCAGACCCGCTGCCCACATGTGCTCCATGAAACAGCCAGGGCTGTCTGCACCCCATGGTGTCTGGCCAGCCCTGCTCCAGGCATCATGCCCAGCACCCCATGTGGGGTGGGGGATGGGATGGGACAGCCCCATCCCTCGTGTCCCCCCTGCAAACCAGGGGGATCAAAGAAAGGGGATGCTCACCTCTTTGAGGAAGGTCCTCTGCGTCTCCTCATCAAAGCGGATCAACTCCTTCATGACCATCACCTCGCCTGTCTCTCGATGTGTCACCTGGCAGGGAGGGCAGGGACTGAGCCACGGCTCCCCGCTGCCACCCCCACCTCTGGGGACACCCCAGGTAAGACAATACCCCCCCCGCAACACCCCAAGGAGCTGAGACCCTCACGCTGGTGACGCTTGTGGCCACCCAGCCCCACCTTGATGGCCTGGCCGAAGCAGCCCTTGCCCAGCACCTCGCCGTGGATCAGGTCGGAAGGGCGGAAGATGCGATGGGCGCGGGAGACGACGCGCAACGACTCGGAGCGACCGATGTCCTTGCGCTGGGACGCGGGCGAGCCCACCGAGCCTGAGCCCGGGGACTTGTCCGTGCTGCAGCTCCTCCTGTGGGACGCACGGACAGAGGGACAGAAGGTGAACCCCGAGGAGGGACCCCAAAGGGAGAGGGGGGTGACCTGGTGGCCTTACGTGACGGTGCGCTGGCGCATGGCGCTGGGCTCCGCGCAGGGCTGGGGGGCCGGGGAGCGCAGGGGGCTGCAGGCCGCGGGCAGGGGGCTGCAGGCGAGCCCCGGCTCGTGGGCAAGGGGCTCATGGGGGTCGTGCTCGATGGTCAGCTGGAGCAGGCGGCTGGTCTCCTGGATCAGCAGGTCAATCTGGGGGCAGGAGAGGATGGCAAGGGTGGTTTTGGAGGGAAAGGGGGGGGTGCCATAGTTCAGGGGACACCCCGGGGGGGGTGGTGTACCTCATCCAGGGGGACATGGCCAATGGGGGTGCCGTTGATCTCCAGGATGCGGTCGCCAACGTGGATGGAGTTCTTCATGTCAGGGCTGATGCAGTCTGGATCTACCCTGTGGGGCCAGCAGGCAGCAGGGGTCAGCCCCCCGACACTGTCACACTGTCACGGGTGGGATGTGCCGGGACACCGCCCACAAGCCACCCTCAGCCAATGGGGACAGGCTGTGACATCCCCTGCAAGTCACGGCGGAGATGGGGACACGCTGTCATGGTACCTACGAGTCACCCCTGTGAGACAGGGAGGTGCAGGAGAGCTGCCCACAGGCCACCCCTACCAGCTGGGGACATGCACGCCCCTGTTGGATGGGGTACCCACGAGCCACCCCTGCTAGTCGGGGACATGCAGGCAAGCTGCCCACAAGCCACCCTTGCTTGATGTCATGCTGTCATGGTACCCCCGAGTCACCCCTCCAGGATGGGGACACGCAGTCACGGTGTCCGTGAGTCACCTCTGCTAGCTGGGGACACACGGGCACGCTGCCCACAGGCCACCCCTACCAGATGGGGACACACGGGCACGCTGCCCACGAGTCACCACTCCTGGCTGGGGACATGCTGGCACGGTACCCACCAGCCAACCTGAGCATCCTATGGGGGGACACACCAACCCGGTACCCACAGCCCAACCTGACAGATGGGGCAACACCAGCACGTCACCCCCAAGCCACCCTGATGGCTGAGGACATGCCACCACAGTCCCAGCTGATGGGGACACACCACCACGGTGCCCTCTGGCCACCCCCAGCTGATGGGGACACACCAGCCCCATCCCTCACCCTCCCGCCCCAAAAAGACCCCGAGGGGTGGATCCCAGTGGCAGGAGGGGACACGGGATGCCCTCAGCCCTGGGGAGGGGACGGTGGCAGGGGGGACAAGGACGCACTCTCGGACGCGGACGGTGCGGGGGTGCTCGGTGCCACAGCCCTGGTCGATGGAGACGGAGAAGCCACGTTTGCCGTCGGAGCAGGCGGGGATGGAGACAAGCGTGACGGTGTGCGGGATGCGGGATGCCGGAGAATCCGGCAGGATCTGCTCGATGACCGGTGTCACCACCATCTGGTAATAGCAGTGGCCGCTGCGGGGCCAGGAGGAGGCGGGTGGGTTGGGGGGTACCAGGGGACACGTGTCCCGTCCCCCCCCCATCCGCCCACCCAGGCTGGGACGTACCAGTAGAGCTTGGAGCGCTCCACCAGCGCGTAGGTGTCCCCGTCCCCGATGAAGGTGCGGCAGTTGAGGCAGCTGAAGCACTCGGGGTGGTATTTCTGCTCCCCAGCCACCTGTGGGCAGATGCCATCAGCCCCAGGGACCCAGGCGTCTGGGGCTCGGATGGTGCTGGGAGCACCCATGGGTGCACCAGGGCCAAAGGAAGGCCAGGCTGAGCCATGGTATGGCAGGGGACAGTCATGCCATCGGGTTGGGGACAGCTGCAGGGACATCTCCCCACCACCCTGAGCAACCCCTCCCCACCTCGCCCCCTTTCCAAGGAGCTCAGCCGTGGGTCAGGGCTGTGTATGTCCCTCTGGGGACCCTTGGGGAACCCCCCCAGTGCTCACCATGACCAGCCCCTTGGTGATCTGCTCAGATGGTGCTGGGAGCACCCATGGGTGAACCAGGCTGAGTCATGGTATGGCAAGGGACAGTCATGCCACTGGGTCGAGGACAGCTGCAGGGACATCTCCCCACCACCCTGAGCCTCCCCCAGCCCCAACATGGGGGCACACACACTCCCCGTGTCCCCCTAAAAGGCAGAGGACACCCCTGCCACCCCCAGAGCCCAACCCGTGCTGGTGACCTGCACCCCCTCCCCACCTCACCCCCTTTCCAAGGAGCTCAGCTTTGGGTCAGGGTGGTGTGTGTCCCTCTGGGGACCCTTGGGGACCCCCCAGGTGCTCACCATGACCAGCCCCTTGGTGATCTGCTCGGAGCAGCCGTGGCAGAGCTCCCCGAAGCGCGCCCAGTAATCCTTCTTGCAGTACAGGCGCCCATCCTTCTCATAGTACTGGTGGGACAGGGAGGCCCCGCACTCGCAGCACCTGTGGCAGGGGACCCCCTCGTCACCATGTCCCCACCGTCACCACGTCCCCACCGTCACTCTGAGGGGCAGCCGGTGCCCGTCCACCCCACGGCTCTCTGTGCGAGCTGCTTCCCCCGTTTCCTTCTCTGCCTCAGAGCCACCACATCCGTGTGTCACCCTCCCCGGGGTGGCAGTGCAGGCTGGCGGCGTGGGGACATGCAGGGACACCAGGGGGGACAGGGTAGGGGACACAGGGCAGGGACAGGTGTGGGGAAGGAGGTGCCAGCCCTGCAGGGACATGCCAGCTTGGTCATGGGTACACAGAGGGATGTGCCAGCCTGGTCACTGATGTGCCACCCTGGTCACAGACACACAGAGGGACACGTGACCCTAGTCACAGACACACCACCCTGGCACAGACAGAGGGATGTGCCACCCTGGTCACAGATGTGCCACCCTGGTCACAGACAAACCATCCTGGCACGGACACACAGAGGGATGTGGCATCCTGGTCACAGACACGCTATCCTGGAACAGACATACAGAGACACAGGCCATCCTGGTCACAGAAACAGAAGGACATGCCACCCAGGTCACAGACACAACACAGAGGGACGTGCCACCCTGGTCACAGACAGAAACACACGCCACCCTGGTCACAGGCATGCCATCCTGGTCACAGACACACAGAGGGACGTGCCACCCTGGTGACAGACAGAGACACCTGCCATCCTGGTGACAGACATGCCATCCTGGTCACAGGCACGCCATCCTGGCACAGACACACAGAAGGATGTGCCACCCTGGTGACAGACAGAAGGACGTGCCATCCTGGCACAAACACACATGCCCCCCTGGTCACAGAGACAGAGAAAGTACCACCCAGGTCACAGACAGAAACACACGCCACTCCGGTGACAGAGACATGTGCCACCCTGGTGACAGACACGCCACCCTGGCACAGACACACAGGGGACATGCCACCCTGGTGACAGAGACGCCAGCCTTGGGGGTGCAACGCTCTGGGTGCTGCAAACGGGGTGCAGGGGGTGGAGCTGCAGGG
>NW_015090977.1:9128520-9129176 GCF_001431845.1 Calidris pugnax
CCAGCATCCTCCTCAGGACAAGGTGGGGGACACGCCACCCCGGTCCCCTCCGCACCCCCAGCCCCACGGGGAACCCCCCCTGCCAGGTCCCAGCCACCCCCCTTCCACCCCAAAACTCGGGACCTTCCTCTTCGGGGCTCCCACGGCTGGAGCTGCCGGGAGGGCTCGAGCGAAAGAGGAAACGGGGCGGGGGGGGGACGGGGGACATCAGCCCCGCGCGCCCCGTCACTGTCCCCGGGCAGGAAGGGACAGCACGGGGGGGACAGCGGGGTACGGGCACCCTCCGGCAGGCCGGGCATCACCCGCCGAGCCCTGCCATCCACCCCACGCTGCCCCACGGTGCGGGGGGTCTGCTATCCCCAACCCCCCGGGGAGCATCCCAGTGTCCCCGCTGCCATCCCGGTGTCCCCGCTGCCATCCCCATCCCGGTGTCCCCGCTGCCATCCCGGTGTCCCCGCTGCCATCGCGGGGGGCTCCCACCTGAAGCAGTCGGCGTGCCAGTCGGCGTTCAGCGCCTGCAGGTACTGCCCATCGTAGATGCCCTGCCCGCAGCTCGCACACACCGGCAGGTCGCTCCCTGCGTGGAGGGGACACACACACACACACACACACACACACAGAGGAGGGACAGGGCTGTCACCCTGCCGGCCGTCCCC
>NW_015090977.1:9133058-9135577 GCF_001431845.1 Calidris pugnax
GGGGAAGGGGCGGGGCTACGGGATGAGGGCGGGGCCGGGCGGGGGGCGCGGGGGATCGCCGTGGGGCGGACGCGGGTGTCCCCGTCTCCCCCGATGTCGCCGTGGGGCGGACGCGGGTGTCCCCAGCCACCCCGGATGTCACCGTGGGGACGGCACGGGTGTCCCCGTCTCCCCCGATGGCGCCACCCGACGGGTGTCCCCAGCCACCCCGGGTGTCACCGTGGGGAGGACACTGATGTCCCCAACCCATCCCAGGTGTCACCATGGGCAGCTCACGGGTGTCCCCAGGTACCCCAGGTGTCACCGTGGGGACCCAGACACCCCGGGTGTTACTGTGGGCAGCTCACGGGTGTCCCCAGGTACCCCAGGTGTCACCGTGGGGAGGACACTGGTGTCCCCAGCCACCCCGGGTGTTACTGTGGGCAGGACACACGTGTCCCCATCTACCACGGGTGTCACTGTGGGCAGGGAACAGGTGTCCCCATCTCCCCATGGCTATCGCTGTGGAGAGGATGTGGGTGTCCCTATCTACCCCGATGTCACCGTGGGGAGGACACTGGTGTCCCCAGCTACCCCAGGCTGTCACCCTGGGCAGGACACGAATGTCTCCATCTACCCCGGGCATCGTTGTGGGGATGGCACGGGTGTCCCCAGCTACCCTGGGTGTCACTGTGGGCAGGGCACAGGTGTCCCCATCACCCCATGGCTATCACCATGGAGAGGACATGGGTGCTCCCATCTACCTCAGGTGTCCCCATCTACTCCAGGCCATCACTTGTGGGCAAGGGGCAGATGTCCCCAACCACCCTTCCTGTCACCAAGGGCAGGACACAGGTGTTCCCAACCACCCCGAGTGTTGCCATGGGGATGGCATAGGTGTCATGTCCCCTGGTGTCACTGTGGGCAGGACACATGTGTCCCCAGTCACTGGGGCTGCCACTGTGGACAGGGCGCAGACGTCCCCATCTCCCCATGGCTATTGCCATGGGCAGGATGTGGGTGTCTCCATCTACTCTGGGTGTCACCATGGGGAGGACATGGGTGTCTCCATCTACTCTGGATGTCACCATGGGGAGGACATGGGTGTCTTCATCCACCCCGTGTCTCGCCATGGGGATGGCATGGGTGTCCCCATCTACCCTTGGTGTCACTGTGGGGAGGATGGCACGGGTCTCCCCAACCACCCCAGGTGTCACCATGGCCAGGGCATAGATGTCCCCAGCCACCCCAGGTGTTGCCGTGGGCAGGACACGGGTGTCCCCAGCTACCCCACTGTTGCTGTGGGCAAAGTGCAGGTGTCCCCAGGCACCTCGGGTGTTGCTGTGAGCAGGACACAGGTGTCTCCATCTACCCTGGGTGACACTATGGACAGAAAATGGGTGTCCCTAAGCACCCCAGGAGTCATCATGGGCAGTACATGGGTGTCCCCTTCCACCCCAGGCTGTCACCACGGGGCACAACATGGGTATCCCTCTCATCACCATCAGTCAGGGCACGGCTGTCCCGCTGGGTTCCTGGGCTGTCAGAATGGGGCAGGGCACGCGCATCCCCCCGGGTCCCCAGGCTGTCCCCTCGCCCACCCCTGTGTCCCAGTGGGGCAGATGGCATCCCCGGACTAAGGACACAGCTCATCCCCAGGCTTGGGCAGAGCCAGGGGCACAAGACAATGGGGCAGAGCCACCCGTCACCACTGCGGGGACGGGGACGGGGACAGGGACAGGGACACGGGATGGAGCCAAAGTCCTTTAAAAACTTGTCCTTTATTAGTCTGTCGGAAGCGAGTCCCTCTGTATAGGGCGTCCCACCCCGTTATAGCAAAGTGAGTAACATGAAGGGACCGAGCCCCTCCCGCCCATGGCCCCCTCCGGGCCGGGGGGAGCGCGGGGACTGGATGGGGGCCCCAAGGCGACGGGGACATCCCCCCCCACGCAGCCCCCCAGCCACCGGGACCCTCTTCCCTCCCTCCCTCCAATGTGAGGTGCCCCTCATCCCTCCCTCCCCGCCTCCGTGGAGTCAGCTCTGGGGCTGGGGCGGGGGGGTGACACCCCAAGACCCCCCCCACCCCCTCCCAGGTCCCGCAGGGAGCGATAGCACCAAGGGGGATGGCTGCTCCCCGCAGTTTATTCCGCGCTCCCTGCCGGGACGGGGGGCTTGGCCGGGGACAGGCGCTGCCGGAGGCGTTGGGGTCCCTCCTGGGAACGTGGGGCCGGGGGACGGCCCCGGCACGAAGAAGAAGAAGAAGTAGAAGAAGGGGGGAGGAAGGAGAGGGGGTCCGGAGTTTTTGGGGAGAGGGGGAGGGCTTGTCTCAGCTTTGCTCGGGTTTTACATTCTGGACCATGCAGTAGCACCAAAGTTCATGAGGTCATCAGTGACGGCGGGCGGTTACTTCCGCTTCCTCCCGCAGTACTTCCCTTGTGCGCAGCCCACGCCGCCTGGGGGGGGGGGGGGGCAGAGGATGACCCCCCCCCTGCACCCCCAAACCCCCAGGGGGGGAAAGGGCAGGGGGGGGGCAGGAGCCG
>NW_015090977.1:9135757-9149302 GCF_001431845.1 Calidris pugnax
CGCGATCCCACGGCCCTACCGCCCCTCGTCCCCTCCTCCCCGGAGACCCCCACACCTGAGGGCAAGGCTTCGCCCCCACCGCCCTTTGTCCGCCTCCTTCCTCGACAAGCTCCCACCCTCACTTTCCTTCCCGTTTGTTTATTTATTTATTTATTTATTTATTTCTCCCACCTGATACCCATTTTCTTAATGAAACAGTTGACAGGGGGGCAGGGGAGGCTGCGGGCGATGTGGGGTCCTGGCTCGGCCACAGGTGGGGCTGTGTCCCCCCCCTCCCCCCCCCCCCCCGCCCGGGGGGGGGGGGGGATGCAGAGGATGAGCCCCCCCCTGCACCCCCAAACCCCCAGGGGGGAGAAGGGCAGGGGGGGTGCAGGAGCCGGGGGAGGCTCATCCGGCAGCGCTCACCTCTGAAGCCCAGGGCACCGAGGGCTCCTCCGAAGGTCTTGGGGGGCTTCCCTGCAGGGAGGGGAGGCAGAGCGGGGTGAGTGGGACCCCCACTCCACTTGGCCACTGGGTGCAGGGGGGATATGGATATCCCCCCCCAACACCCCAAAAATGCCCCCCTGGGGGGATGGACACTCACCAGCGAATCCCAGCTGCCCGGCGACCCCACCTGAAAGGAGAGCGAAGCCCTCAGCACCCAGTGGGCACCCATGTTGCTGTGCCCCCCACCCCCCAGCCCAGCACCCCCCGGCTCAGACCGGTCCCCTGGATCCCTCCCCACGCCGTGGCCGTGTCCCCGTGCTCCGTGGGCTGTGCATGTCCCCGTGAGCCAGCCAGGCACCGAGATGTTCCCCGGGTACATGCGGAGGCACTGGGCTGGGGACGGTACCTGGAAATATGGGTGACACGCCAAAACCGGGAACTCCAGCCCCTGGGGAAAAAGTGACAGCGAGTGACAGCCTGTGAC
This sequence comes from Calidris pugnax, assembly GCF_001431845.1. Taxonomy (NCBI): domain Eukaryota; kingdom Metazoa; phylum Chordata; class Aves; order Charadriiformes; family Scolopacidae; genus Calidris; species Calidris pugnax. The sequence continues at coordinate 9,136,668 of NW_015090977.1, forward strand.
AGCAGTGCCACCCCAACCCTGCCTGCCTGGGGCTGCCCCGGCTGGGAACACCCCTGCTGGGGACACCCTGGCTCACTGCAGGGACAGGAGCTGCTGCAAAAGCCCCTGTCCCCGCCACAGCACCCGCGTGGCTTCGGGGTGCTCTCCTGGGCAGTGGAGTGCCCCGTGGGGGACGGTAGCAGGGTGGGGACAGCAAGCGGTGACAAGCATGGTGTGGCAGGGGACACGCTCCCACCCCAGCCCCAAACGGCGGCACTCACCTGGCTGCAGCCCCCCAACACCAAAACCTGCGGGATGGGAGAGTCCTGGTGAGGGTGGGGAGTGTGGGACCAGGGATGGGGACAGGGATAGGGGTCACCCCTCCAGCCCCACCGGCCAGAGCAGCCCCTGTTCCTTACCTGGCTTGGGAGGTTTCCCAGCAGCTCCTGGATATAAGAGTCCTGCATCAGACGGGGGGTATCAGTGCAGCCCCTGCCAGGGCTCACTGTCCCCCCGGCTTCCGCCAGTCCCTGCTATGAGCCCAGAAGGTCCCCAGGCAGGGACCTGCATCTCCACATGTTGGGGACATGGTACAGTACCCTCCCCTGCCCTCATGGCATGGGCACCTGCATCTCCCCTGGTGGTGCCATGGCCCTGGGTACCTGCTTGGTGATGCCATTCCTTCCCGGGAGCAGGGCAGGTGGGAGACACAGGATGGGGCACAGGGCACGGTGACAGTGTAGGGTGGGACCATGCCATGGGACCAGGAGGGGACAAAAGTGACCCTGCATCCCATATATCCCCTGTCCTTTTCGGCACTCTGCTAGCATGCTGCTGCCACTCCGCTCCCCACACCCAGCCCTGGGGTCCCCCGATACCACGGGCCAGCATCACTCACCAGCACCGAGCCCACCAACTCCAAGGCCACCGACTCCAAGGCCACCAACTCCAAGGCCACCTATGACGAGGACCCCAGGTGAGCACCAGTGGGGATGGGCAGTGGGGCAGCATCTGATCCACTCCTTCCCAGCCCCACGTGTGCCTGTCCTTCCTCAGGCAGCCCCACTCTCCCCATGCCCTGGGGGAGCACCCCTCTGCCCCCATCCCTCTGCCTGCATCCCTTTGGGAGAGCATCCCTGTGCCCTCAACCCTCTGCCTGCATCCATCTACTTGCATCCCTCTGCCCGCATCCCTCTGGGGGAGCATCCCTCTGCCCGCATCCCTGTGGGGGAGCATCCCTCCACCCGTATCACTCTAGAGGAGCATCCCTCTGCCCACACATCCTGCTGCCTGGGCTCAGCTCCGGCCAGCACCTACCTGGGATACCACCAACCCCTGGGACTCCAACCCCGGGAACACCTGCTGGAGAGAGACCATTAAAAAATGTCCCTCCACAGCCCAGCACCCCCAGCTCAGGGCACCCCCAGTCAGTGCTTGACCCACAGGGGTGGCCCTGACACCCATCCTGGGTGTCTCCAGCACCCATCTCAGCATCCAGAGCAAGAAGACCCAGAGGGGACCCTGCATGATGCATTGGTACAGGCAATGCAGAGCAGGAGAAAAATGTGCTCAGCGAGTCCAGTGGAGGGGGTATGGGTGGCACTTTGCACCCATGGGTGACAGCACATCACCTCCCACGCCAGAGCCACCCTCTGCTGGGGCACCAGGGGGCACAGAGAGGACACGAAGCCAGGCTAGCACCCCGATGGCCACATGAAGAGGGTGCCCAGTGACGGTCCAAGGTGGACCTGAGGCAGGGTGCCAGAGATACGTACCAAATTTGGGAGGTTTAGCACCAGGTTGCACCCCTACTTGGGGGATGCCTGCAAAGTGAACAAGGACACGGCAGTTAGGATGGTCACCCCTGCATCCCCCCCGCGTGCCACCGTCCCTCATCCAGCCTGCACCCTCCTCTGCCACCCCTCCACGTGGCTCGGTGTCTTGTAGCATCCCTGGCCACTGCTGTCCCCCAGCGGGTCCCCAGCCAGGCTGTGACGAAGCACATACCTGCTCCAGGAAGGATGCCAGTACCGGGTACCCCCACGCCCGGCACCACCCCGGGCACCACGCCGACACCGGGTGTCACTCCTGGCACTCCCGCAACGCCGGGCACCGCGCCGGGCACCGCGCCTGGCACTCCGACCCCAGCACCTGTGGAGAGATGGGGTGAGGCAGCAAGGGGGTGATCCCTGTGGGATGCCCGTACACCCAGGTGATGATGTGCCTGGCGTGGGGTGCCCACCCCCAAAGCCCCCAGCTCCCCCTGGACCAGTCAGTGCCACGCCAGGACTGCTGGGGATACCCCAAGTGCCCACTGGGTGGGCAGGGCTGTCTGCTGTGGGCTCACCCACGAGCAAGGGCCTTCTCCAGCCAACTCACCAAATTTGGCTGCCTTCGCTGCTGCTTTTGCTGCTGCGGCTGGAGCTCCAACCCCTGGGTAGAGACAGCAAGAGTGGGGTCAGTGTCCCTGGGGGAGTCCTCTCCAGCAATGCTGGGCAGACCCCATCTATCCCACCTCCTCTGCATCCCTCAAGGGATGGCCATGAGTTGATGGAGACCACCAAGGTCCTCCTCACTCCTGACCCCTGCCCCCAACCTTCCACTGCACCAGCCAGGGTGCCACCCCCACCCGCCTTTCTCCTCCTCACCTGGGACACCTCCAACACCAGGGGCCAGGGCACCCACTCCAGGAGCCAGGGCACCCACTCCAGGAGCCAAGCCACCTACGCCAGGAGCAAGGCCACCCACACCAGGAGCTAGACCACCTACACCAGGAGCCAGGCCACCTACTCCTGCAAGGAGAGAGGGAAGGATTAGAGCTTCAGCTCAGGAAGAGAGGTCGTGGAAAGAGCTGGCTGAAAAGGCATGGCAGGCTGGGGTGGGCAGATGGATGGATGGATGGATGGATGGATGGATGGATGGATGGATGGACGGATAAATGGTGGGATGGATGGATGCTGGGATGGATGAGTGGCTGGATGGATGTGGAATGGAGGGAGGGAGGGATGGATGGCAGGGTGGATGGATGGAAGGTGAGACAGGTAGATGGTGAGACAGATGAATGGATGGAGGATCAGATGGAGGGACAGGTGAATGGACAGATGGATACTGAGGTGGCTGGCTGATTGTTTGGATGGGTGAGTAGAAAGGAGGGTGGATAGATGGATGAGGTGAGTTCTCCATGCAGAACCTGGAGAGCACACCCTGACACAGCCAAGACCTCATCCCATGTACAGCCCAGCAGAGAGCTCAACCCTCACCCTGACCCACAGGGGCCCTGTCCAGTGCCGAGTCTCAGCCTTGATAAGGAGAGGAGCCTGGAGTGGGGAGATGGCAGGAGACAGAACATGTAGGATAACCCTGGAGAGATCCATCTTACCGTACTTGGCTGCTTTGGCGGCTGCTTTGGCAGCAGCGGCGGCCGCTGGAGCTCCTGGGGGAGAGGGGGTGTGTGAGGGGCAGCGATGGGCCGCGGTGGCCACACCGGCACCCCTCAGCCGGCACCACTGGCCTCATCCCAACCATCCCTTAGACACCATCTCACCTGGTACACCGCCGGGCACCAGACCGGGCACGCCGACTCCAGGCACGCCGACTCCAGGCACACCAACACCGGGCACACCAACTCCGGGCACGCCGACTCCGGGCACACCAACTCCAGGCACACCAACACCGGGCACACCAACTCCGGGCACACCGACTCCGGGCACGCCGACTCCGGGCACGCCGACACCAGGCACGCCGACGCCGGGCACACGTCCTGCTCCTGCAGAGGGGTTCAGGGAGGTGGCCGAGCAGGCAGGCTCCATAGGCAGGGGTCCCGCTGACCTCCCCACCATCCACAGTGCCCAGGGCTGCCCCCCACCCTGCCCATTTGCAAGCCTCCCTCCCTGGCAAAGGACGATGGTGACTCACCGAATGCTGCTGCTTTCGCTGCAGCCTTTGCCGCGGCCGCCGCGGCGTCTGGGACACCCACTGTGGGGACAGAGGGGACAGAGTCAGGGGACCAGCGAGGCCAGCACCACCCCATCGTCTCACCAGCCCATCTGCTCACCTCCGACACCGGGCACCACACCAGGAACCCCAGCCACACCGGGCACACCGGGCACGCCAGGGACACCAGGAACACCAGGGACACCAGGGACGCCAGGAACGCCAGGAACGCCAGGAACACCAGGAACACCGGGAACGCCAGCAATGCCAGGAACGCCAGCTCCTGCAGGCAACGAGAAGGGCTGAATCATAGAGTCATAGAATGGTCCAGGCCAGAAGGGACCTCCAAAGGCCATCTAGTCTCACCCCCCCGCAGTCAGCAGGGACACCCCCAACTAGACCAGGTTGCCCATGGCCTCATTGAGCCTCACTGTGAATATCTCCAGGGAAGGGGCCTCAACCACCTCCCTGGGCAACCTGTTCCAGTGCTCCACCACCCTCACAGTGAAGAACTTGTTCCTAATATCCAATCTAAATCTGCTCTTCTCCAGCTTAAAGCCAGGAGAAGTTAGATCTCGTTGCAGCAACAGCTGAAAGGTTGGACCTTGTCTGCTCTCATTGTCATGCTACAGTGAGGAGAGAGCACCCCACCGCCTTGTCCCAGGAGAGATGCACAGAGGTGCGGGCCCCGTGTCTCCCAAGAGGCCCCAGCTAGGATGGTAAATCTGCTCTTGTAAAAGAGAGGCTGGAAGTCACCAGCACAGGGGACCATGACGATCCTCATCATCACGGAGCACTCCAGATGGTCCTCATCACGGGAGCATCAAGCCTTGCAGCCAGACAGGCCACAGAGGTGAAGTGGCTGGTGGTCCCCAGTAGCTGCCTGGAAGGGCTGGGTGCCCTGGGCACTGGCCAGACTGGGAGGCTGCCCAGGGCAGTGACAGCCTTGACCCGCTGACACTCCTTAATGCCACAGGGACAAGCGTGAGGTCATGTCTGGAAGGGCTGTGTGCCAGAGGGGTTGTCCTCATAGTCCCCTGCTCGGTAGGTGCCTGGCACCCAGCACAAAGCACACATCTGTTAACTTGTTACTGCCAAATTTATCCCTAAAACCCATCCTTCCCTGGGCACATGGTGGGATTTTTGTCTACTACATCTACATCTACATCTATTTGATGTGGAAAAGGAATGGAATAAATGGCCAGCAAAGTTTCATCCCTCAAAGGAAAGCTGCCATGGAGCAGCACCCTGCAGTGGTGTTGCAGGAGAAAGTCCTGGGACCTGGCCATGTAACCTCTGGCACTGCCTTTTGGAGCAGTACATGGATCCCCCAGCCCTGCGTGGGGCTCGGGGCCACTTCTGCCTCCTCTCTGTGCTTGGGCTCCCTGCTTCCCTGCTTCTTGGCCATGTCCCTCATCTCCTCTGGGCTCCTCCCTGCTGGAGCTCTCTTGGGGCTCGTTATGCCTCTAGACATCTGGGCCTTGCTAGACCAAGTCGTGATGCACCTTCTGGATCCCAGCAGTTTTTTGGAAGGTTGTGACCCCGGGCAAGGGTCCCACCTGGGCAGTGAGGCTGAACCTTCAGGCAACAGACCCTGGGTCAGGTCTGCGGCTGGAAAAACAGATTTGGTACAAAACCCAAGAATTTAGGCAAGACATGAGTTCAGTCTCATCCGTTCACCTCCAGGGAGCGGCCTGCAGAAACCCCAGAGAGGGAGAAGGTCCTGCCCTGGGGATGAAGCCGAGCCTGGACGCAGTAGCTGGGAGCTGAGCTGGGCACATCCCAACCTGGGATGCTCCTTGGTAACGAGCCATCAGGAGTGATCCCCAGGGGACACCCGCCTGCCTGGGGGACACCCCAAGTGCCACGGGAGGAGAGGGTCAGCAGGGGTCCCTGGGGAACTGCTGGGGAGATCCTTGCACCGTGCAGCACGTACCGTATTTAGCTGCCTTTGCTGCTGCCTTTGCTGCTGCCGGCGCCCCGACTCCTGGGGACAAGGGAGAGAGGGACCCTCAGCCACCAGCTCCTGTGCTCCCCACAGAGCCGGGTGGTGGGGACAGGGCTCCTGGGAACAGTCACCTGCTACCCCGGGGACACCGCCGACACCGGGCACCAAGCCGGGGACACCACCAACGCCGGGCACGAGGCCTGGGACACCGCCAACCCCGGGCACCGCTCCTGGAGCTGGAGGGAAGCAGAGCAGTCAGATCCCCCCCAAAAACACCCCCTGCTACTGGTGGTGACACTGACACGGTCTCTCCTGGTGCCACAGGAGGCTCCTGGCTTTGAGGTGAGCTCTCCACAGCTCCCAGACCAGCTGCTCAGGGGCCTCAGGATGCACCCAGGATTGGGATTCCCAGTTCCCTACACCCAACCCAAGGATCTGAAGCCCACCCAGCCACCCAGGAGCTTGGGGACCTTCGAGGTCCCCCGAGGCAATGGTTGTAAATCCCAGCTGCTCCCAGGGCTGACGCATTTCCTCTGGATGCTCCAATGAGTGGTTGTCTGCTGCTCACTTTTCTACCACAAAACAGCCAACGAGGGGAGCAGCGAACACAAGATCTGCATCACCAAGCGCATCCCTTCGCTAACGAATGGTGGCTCGTTACAGACACCATCTCCCCAGAGACGCTGCCGGAGCTCGGCACTGCAAAACCACATCTTTTATGGAGAAACCATGTGTGATGGGGACATACTGCGCTGGGTCGGGCTGCTGCGTTGCGAGGTGGCCAGCCAGCCCCTGCCAAAAAAGCTGCTTTTTGTAAACCAGGCTTTGCTACGCCTAAGCCCAGTTGTCCCACCAAGCTGCTGGAAGCTGTCCCCAAGCGGGTAAAGCCCCTCTGCAGCCCTGGAGGAGGTTTCTCACCTTGCTGCCTTCCACCTGCCAAAGCCAATGGCTCAGCAGAGTGGCTTCACTGCACCCCAAGCTCCAGCAAGCAGCCACCGGAGCCGAGGCAGGGGTCTGGGGCTGGGAGAGCACCCCAGGAGCTGGGGCAGGGGGTGGTGTGGCAGGAAGGGTGTGGGGATGAAGCCACACAGCCCCAGCCCCAATGCACAGCTCTTCCATGCCCCAGGAGCGAGTCCGGCCCTGCAGGTGCCAGATCTGTCTGAGACAGCAGGGAACTCACCGAAAGCTCCTGCCTTCGCCGCTGCCTTCGCCGCTGCCGCCGCTGCTGCCGGCCCTCCGACTGCCAGGATAACGGGAGAGAGTCAGGGATGCGGGATGGGGGGGGTGTGATCCTCCCCGAGCCCCAGGGCTGAGCCCCGCCATCGCCTTACCTCCGACTCCTGGGACAACGCCGACACCGGGCACCACTCCCCCGACCCCTGGGATGGCACCAGCCCCGGGCAGGACACCAGCTCCTGCCGCAGAGGAGAAGGGGACTGTCAGCTCCGGGGGGCAGGGACACACCAGCATCCCCCCTGCCAGCCTGGGAGGGAGGGAGCAGCTGCCCCACTGGGGAGATGGGTGATGGATGTGCCCGTGGAGGGTGACTCACCATATTTTGCTGCTGCTTTTGCCGCTGCCGCCTGCGCTCCGACTCCTGGGGAAGGACACGGACAGCCGCTGAGGTCTGGAGACCATTCCCACCTCATTTCTCCCATCCCGCAGGGACCCTGGGGACTGGCCCCTCCTATCAGCATCCACCCCCGCTCTCCTTTGGGAGGTGATGCACCCCTCTGGGCTCTCCCTGGGGTGCCACTGACACCCTGGGGCCACCAGACAGCCTGGCAGTGCCCAACATCCCATCCAAGGAGCAGCAAAGTGATAGGGATGCCCGGTCCCCCCTCCATGCCCATGCCAGTCGCCCACCCTGGGGCTGCCTGGGAAGGAGCGTACCTGTCCCGGTGGGGTACCCTGCCTTTCCTGCCCCGATGCCGGCTCCGATCCCGCCGGGCCCGAAGCCTGCAACCACAAACAGAAAGGCAAAGCCAGGTCAGGCACTGTCCCTGGGAAGGAGGATGAGGCAGATGGAGCAGCTCCCTCGGCCCAAAGGATCGTCCCCCAACCGGTGTCGAGGGATGTAGGGGGGGATGCTGGAGCCAGCACCCCCCTGGGTTGAGATGCCAGTTCAAGCCTCGCTGCCCGGAGCTGGCGGTGGCTCAGGAGGTGTCCTAGCAGAGAGGCAGCCAGCCGGCCGCTGCCGGAGCCACCACGTGCCTGCGGATTAACACCTCCCGGCCCCGCGCTGCCAGATGCCAGGAGAGGCGGGTTGCTGCCAGCCGGGTCCACAGGCTTCACAGCAGGGCAAGGCACAGGTCCCCTGAGGGACCACCTCGCCCCAGGAGCAGGATGCCCCTCACACCACCCCAGGGGTTGGTGGCCACGAGGCCACGGCGGCAGTCGGCAGAGCTGGGAGGAGCTACGACCGCGGAGCAAGGGCTACAAGCACTCACCGTAGGGCAGCTTACCAGTGCTGTAGGGCAATCCATAGCCACCTGGAGAGGAGAGAAGGTGGCGGGTTAGCACCTGGCTGCCGGTGGCCGTGCCCCCTCTGCCCCGCGGTGTAGCCCCTCTCTGCCAGCCGGCTGTGTGGCACCATCCCTCGGGGCTCCTTCCATCAGGATACTAAATCCTCCGGGCTACTAACCCCCCTCGGCAGAGCCGTGCCAGGAGATGCTCTTCCCCATCACCTTGGAAGCAGCAGCTCTAAAAAGAGCCACTCACTCTCATCCCTGTGCCGAGGGCTGTGGTGCCTGAAGCCGGTTTTGCAGGAGCCTCCCCGTGACCCCACTTCGGCGGGGGGTCCCCCGGGAGCCCCGCGGCAAGAGCTGTACCCAGCTGGCTGCGCCACGGCCAGCTCCAAATGAAAAGGCTTTAATTGGAATCAGGGCTTGGGAGCCTCCACTGAAACGTGACCTCATTAGGAGGTCGGCGCGAAGGGACAGGGAGGGATTACGAGCGGGAACATCACAGCCGGGGAAACGTCTCCTTGCCAAAGAGCAGGGTCCCACCACTCGGGATGGCGCGGGGATGCCCGTGACTCGGCGGGGACCGTGCGCTTGGGAGCTGGCAGCACTGAGCTCCTGTCAGGGCTGGTGGTGGCCTGAGGAGGGGCGATGGGCTGCCACATCCCAACGGGGACACCTTGCGCAGTACGTAGGGTGGAGGGTGTCTCACACACACGGGCAGGGCGGGGATGCAGGCTGCCTGTGACCAGGATGGGATTGCTCATGGCAAAGCGTCTCTTTGACACCATGTGGGGACCAGATTTCTCTCCACCCTGCCAGGCTGTCCCATGGTGTCCCACACCAGCACAGCATTGCTGGAAGACAGGCTTTCCAGGCTGTGACACCCATGATCTGCACTGGGTATCCCCTACCTTGGGGACCCATCCATGCCCATCCTGGGGCACCCATCACCGCCTTGCTCATGGAAGGGCCTGGCACTGGGTGACACACATGGAGGTGATTCCAAGGTTGAAGAGCCTGAGCCTTTGGGTCTCTGAGGGTTTTGCTGGGTGCAGCCCCCACCCTAAGGCTGTGTGTACCCATCCTGGCCAGCACAGGGATGCCATCAGCACCACTGGTGGGGCTCAGGACCCATGGGCATCCTGGCTGGCATGGAAAGCCTGACCAATGCCACCCCAGCATGGCTGGGCAGTGGGGAGCAGCCCCCATCCCTACAGCATCAGGTGGGACCCTGATTTCAGCCACAGCTTCAGTCTGAGCCTCCATTGAGCAGGATGGCCCTGGGGCCACCTCCTGAGTGGGGACAGCACAGAGCAGGAGCTCTGTGGAGAAAATAATTTGGAGAAAATCATCCAAAAAGGAGACTTTCCACTGAAAATGTTATTTTCGCTGCTGTCCCCTTGTCCCCTCTCGACCTGGACCTACTGCAGCTGGGACACAGTCCAGGGGACACAGGGATGTGTGGCAGTCCCCGGGCCCATCTGCAGCATCAAAGTGAGAGCTTTGACAGCCAGCCCAGTGTGTCCCCACGCTGCCAGCCCCAAGCCCTCAGAGGTGACAAACTGGCATAACCCAGCTCCCCAAGAAGGACTGGGGTGCCAGGTAGCACCCAGCACCCGGAACCACAGCTGGGGACACCACCACTGTCCTGCTGGTCCCCACAAGAGGTGTGATGCACCGACCGGGCTCCCTGGCCAAAGGGGACGGGTGCCCTCCCCTGATTTCTTTCATGAAGGCTCCCCATAAAGTGGGTCAGCCGGCAGCGGCGCCCCGTCGGGGCTGCGGGCCACTGGCGGGGCTGGGGCGGGATGGAGCCAGGCACTCGCCGCAGCGGGCACCCCATGAAAGGCGGCCTGGGGCCGGGCTGCGGCCAGGAGGCCAGACGGTATCCGATGGCGGCGGGGCCGAGTCGCCCTAACGAGCATAACTCTGCCTCCGCGGGAGGAAGCTGGAGCGGGCCAAGTATTTCTGCTGCCGTTTGCGGCGACGGGCCCCGGCGGGGGGAAGCCGGCAGAGCTGCCGGGGCTGGCGCCCGTGCCGGGGTGGGATCTGCTCCCCAGGAGTGGGGCTCCCCCCGCCAAGACCCTCCCGCCTGCAGCAGTTTGTTTTGGCGAGTGGGAAAATGGCTGTGGGTCTACTCGGTCCCCAGCACCCCAGGGATGGAGGTCCCCAGCCGGACCTGGCTGCCCTCCTCCTCCTCAGGGATGCTCTTGGGACCAGCAAGCTGGCAGCATGGCCCTTGGAGGGTAGCACCCTGTCCTGGCTGACTGGCACTGCCCGTCTTGCCACTGTCCCTGTGTGGGCACAGCCAGCTGGGGACAGGCAGATGGAGGTCCCTGGAGCATCTGAGCCTGGGAAAGGGGTGTCGGGCACCCCCAGGCTTCCCTGGGCTGGGGCTGAGCCTCATCTGGGTGGGCAGTGGGGAGGGACACCTGCCCAGAGCTCCATCCCCACCTCCTGCCTGCTGTTGGTGGCCTTGGGTAGAGCTCCTTGAGCTGTGATATTTGGCCTCAGGCGAATGCCCGGCGAATGCCCAGCGATGCCCAGCACAACCCAGGAGCCACAGAAAGCAGATGGTCACTGCAAGGGCTGTGCCTCACAGAATCACTAGGAGCCGGCAGGGACAGCCTGGGGTGGCCTGGCCCTAAGCATGTCCCCAGAACATGCTCTTTCCTACCTTTCGACAGCTGGAGAGTGGCACAGCATCGTCCTCACGGGCTGGGAGCAAGACCAGCAGCAGCATCCAGGCCGTTGCCCACGGGGCTGCAATAGGCAGGGCTGCTGCTGGACTCACCTGCCCAGTGCCCCTCGCTCTGTCCTCCTGTCCCAGGGCCAGCACCAGCACTGCCAGGTCCAGGGGACCCGGGGGGACCACGGCTCGGCCCTGGGGAACGGCGGGTCCTTCTCCTGGCACTGCTGGGGGTCCTTCACCCCCAGCCCCGCTGGCTGTGGCGGCTTACCTGGGAGCTTAGGAGCTTTGATGGGATACCCCAGAGGGACACCGGGCTGCTGACCTCCAAAACCTCCCAGTCCTGCAAAGCCAACAGCAGACTCTCACCTGGAGCCCGTGCCCAGGCTGCCACCGGTCCTTGCGAGAGGGGAGCGCCCCAGGGCACCCCGAGAGAGGAGAGCGGGTGGCTTGGGAAGCCCTGAGGCATCTTCTGGCGTGGGGAGGCCGTGGCTGTGAGGAACAGGCTTGGGAAGGAAGAGAAGGATGGGCGAGAGAGACGGAACACTCACCGGGGATTCCTGCGAAGGCTCCTGCTCCTAGACAGAAACACAAAGGCAACCACATGAGCTTCGGGGCTGGTCCTCGGGCCCCAAACTAGTCTGGATGGGCTCGGCCGGAGGTCGGCTTCACTTGCCCACATACCCTGTGGGGCTGTGACCCCAAGGGATGGGCTGAAAGTCAGCCCCAGCAGGATGGGGATGGGGGCAGAGCTGGGGCCAGCCCTGGGCCCACCCTCCACCCTGGTGTTCCCCAGGAGATCGAGGGGACCTACCTGGACCTTTCGGCTTGACTCCAGCACCAGTGGGTACCCCGGGCAGTACCCCTACGCCTGGGAAGCGGACACCTGGGGCAGAGACCAGAGGGGCTGGGTGAGCCCAGTGGGACATCGTGGCATCACTGGTACCCGAGACCCCTGCACCCAGCTCTGGCTCTGCATGAACCCTTGTACCCTGGGATGGGGTACCGTTGTTCCCCGGGGGCTCGCTGAGACCCCCCGTGCCAGATTCCTCACAACCCCCTGGGGCAGAGCGGCCAGGGAAGGCTTTGCCCCAGCCCTGGGGTTCCCTGTGCTTTGGGGTGAGGGGGGTGGGCTGTCCACACAGGATCTCGGGGTGCCTGCAGGCTACGTGACACCCACGAGTGGGTCCTGCTGGTGACAGCAAAGCATAGCCCACGCCATGGCACAGCCATGCCCCAGTGATACCCAGTGGATTGATGCAAACTGGGGCTCTTTGGGGAGTGGGAGGGGGGGGATCCTGCTCACTGACCCCCAAACCCCCCAGAGCAACAGGCAGCACTTTTGCCTTGCAGTCTTTTGGGCTGGGGTTTTGGGGTTGGAGTTGGGGTTTTTTGTGGTTTGTTTCTTGGTTTTGTTTTTGTTGTTTTTTGGGTTTTTTTTCCCTTTTAAGAAAAGGGAAAAATGAATGTCTTTCATTATAACTCACGCGTTTTCAGACATGGAAAAGACATTCCTGACCAGCAACACACACTTCTCCTGCTGACAATGTCGAAACATCTTGTTTTCACAAGTTTTCCTCCCCCAAATTACTTTGCAGTGAGGAATTCCTCTCCCCACCCC
>NW_015090977.1:9149316-9160074 GCF_001431845.1 Calidris pugnax
CCCCCCCCAGCCTTTGGCAGGGGGGAAATGTCGCTACGGCCCCGGAGAAAGGGTTTGGAAACCGCAGGCAGCAGGGACGGGGCAGGCAGGGAATTCGGCAGGGGGAGGTGTTGAAAATGCCCGGGGTGCAGCTGGCCGCAAGGCGACCGACTCCAACCGGGGGGCTGGGGACCCCCCCCCGGAGGTTGGGGCGCTGCTCGGCTCACCTGCGCCGGGGAGCACGCCGCCCGGGAAAGCTCCAGGAATCCCAGCGCCTGCCGGGCGAGAGAAAGGCGGGGATGGATGAGCACCCACCGCCGCCGCCCCCCGCCCCGGCCCCCGCCGTCGGGGCCGCGCACCTACCTGGTACTTTGGGGGGTTTCGCTGCCGCGCCCACCCCGGGCTGCACCGCGCCCGGTACCACCGCACCTGCGGGCAGCAGAGACCCCCTGAGCCCCCGGCACCGGCTCCTGCCCGCCCTGGCAGGCACGGGGACAAGGCTGGGCTATGCTGGGGACGAGGGGCATGTCCTACCTGTGGAGACCCCCAGGCCAGGAACACCGACTCCTGGCACGCCACCAATGCCAGCACCTGGGGGCATTGGGAAGAGGAGTGTACCAGCGTGAGATGCCACCACCGGGCTACGGGTGGCCAGAGTGGTGACAAAGGAAGGGACAAGCTCAGGACGGCGCTTGGGGGGTGAAGGGGAGACCCTGAGGCAGTACCAGGGATGGGTCCCCCAAACCTGGGGACAGGGACCAGGCAGCTCGGTGCTCTCCACTCCTGGGGGCTCAGGTTTGGCCAATGCCCCTTTCCTGGCACACCAGGATGTGCCGGGGTCCCTCCAAATTGTCGAGGATCTCTGCGAGACCAGCACCTCCCGCTTGTCCCCCCCCAGCTCCAGGGGAAAAGCTCTCCTAACCCAGGTTTCCAGGGGACACTGGAAGTCCCCAGGGGCTTCCCAACCCCCCTTGGCGTTGCCTTGTTGCCCGGCCCAGCATGGCATCGGTCACCCCTGGCACTCACCAGCTTTCGCAGCAGCCTTGAGCGCGGCGGCTGAGGGAGCACCACCGGGGAAGACGCCCCCGGGGAAGGCGCCTCCGGGGAAGAGACCCCCAGCACCTGCCGGGAGGAGAAAAAACACCCTGAGCCTCCCCAAAAAAGCAGCCGGCAAGAAGGCGTCGTGCCCTCCATCCCGGCCCCAGTGGGCCCAGGGGGTGGGGAGCCATGGGGGGCTGCGCAGCGGTGCTGGGGGGCTGGCGTTAGGCTGGGTAAGGCTGTGGTTAGCGGGCACTGCCCTGTCCTGCAGCGGCTTCTCCCTGTGTCCCCCCCAGATACCTGCTCCCACCCATCACCCACTGTGTCAACACCACCCGGGGCACCCTGAGGTGTCACTGGCTGCTGCGCACGCGGGGGTCCCCTGCGTCCCTGGGCAGGCTGGCAGGACACGTGCTGGCAGTGTCCCCTCTGCTGCAGAACCTCAGGTCCCTCCTCGCCTATTGCTGCTTGGGGTCCCCCAGCCACGTGTGATACCATGACGTTGGGGACCACAGTGGTGCCTGGTGGTGGCTGCCAGTCTCTCAGGTCTGGGAAGGGTGCCCAGCCCGGGTGGGACACACCAGGCAGGCTACGGAGAGCACCCGGTGGGGACAAACCACGTGCTTGTCCCCAAGGTGGGTCTCTGGGGACATTGCCCCAGGGGACAAAGCCTGGAGGAGGGGTGGCCGGTGGTCCATGCTCACCTGGCTGCAGGCCAAGTGGACCGAGTCCCCCAAGTCCTCCGACCCCTGGAAAGAGAAGTGGGGTGAGGTGGGGGGCAGGGGGGGGGACATGGCCAGGGGCCAGAGGAACAGGAGCATCCCCCTTGCACCATCCCTGCGGGGTGGGAGGATACCCCGGGGACGGGCACAGGGACAGGTGACAAACGTGCCCGCCAGCATCCAGGTCCCCCATCCTGTCCCTTTCTGCCTCTCCCGCCCCCCACCCTGCCAGGCCACGAGGGGACAGAGCCGAAATGTTTATGGCTGAAGGAATGAGTCCCTCCGGCTCCGGCCAGCGCTGCCTTCCAACATCTGGGGCTAATCAGCCCTCACTCCCTCCAGGCGCAAATTCCAGTGCCTTTGGCTCAGGGCGCGGACACCGCTCCGGCTGGGGCTTCACGGCCGCGCCGCGTTTGGTTTTAATTATGCCGAAATAAAGGGCCTTGTTTTTCTTTCCACGAGCTGAAATCTGAGTAAACGGAGGTTGCCGGCCCCCGCCTCAGGCTGGCGCTCCCGCCGCGCAGACGGGCTGGCTCGGGGGACCGGGGGGGGGGGTGTGCAGTGTGCCCCTGCCCTGGGGCACAGCGGGTACCCCTGGGGCAGGCAGGGAGGGGAGACAGGTCTCCATCTACAAGAGCATTTCTCTCTGAGCTTCCATGCCACCGGGCATCTCCGCTGGCAGCAGGCTTGCCCCCTGCACATTCGGTCCCTGCTGTCCCAGCACCTCCCAGCTGTACCCAGAACCTCCTCACCATGCCCTAGGCTCTGTGCCCTGGGGTTGTGCATCCTCCTGCCATCATCTTATCTCTCTCCTGGTGATGCCCCTTCTCTCCCTTTCATTTATAGGTCAGACAAACCCAAGCATGGGCTGCAGGAGCCCCAGCAGAAGCTGCTCGGCCATGAAGGCAAGCAGAGGTGGTGCCAGCTTCCCACGGGCACGGGCTCCTGGCAGGGCTGAGCAAGTGTTGTCCAGCTTGGCACCTTCGCGAGGAGCTTTGGCGCAGGTTTGCAGGCAGCAAAGCACCCCAAAAGGGGGGTCCATGGGGGCTGGAGGGGAGAGGGCAGAGCGCCGAAGCTGGGTGATGAGGAAGGAAGGCTCCCTTGTGGCTGTGGGGGCTCAGGGGGGTTAGTGTGGCAGGGCAGGGCGCAAAGTGCTGGCTGCTGCGTGGCTGGGCCGTGGGGGTGACCAGGGCAGGGGGTTCCCCTTGGCCACGTAGGAGAAACATGAGGGCAACAGAGACTGGGAAATATCCTGGCCACTGGCACGGCCGGAGGCGGTGGGAGAGCCAAGGAAAGGTGTCTTACCTGGTTTGAGAGGTTTTGCTGCAGCCCCGAGTCCTAGGGGAGAGCGAGGGGAGAGGGGTCAGAGCCACCCTTCCTCCGAGTATCCCCTGAGGCGGGGACACCATGCAGGATAGGGCCACCCTCATGGCAGCCCCCCTTCTTGCCACAAGGCAGCTCTGCCCGGGGTGCTGCCTCCCCTCCATGTCCTGCACCCCCTGGGCAAAGGGGTCCCAGCACTCACCTGCTCCCAAACCTCCAACTCCAGCACCTGGAAGCAACAGCACAGACTTAGCACCCATTGCTGTGAGCACCCACCACCCACCCACCCACCCACACCAGGCTCCTGGGGATCCATGGGGAGGCAGAGAGGGTCACAGGGGTGCAAAGGGATAGGACATCCCAGAGGGGATGTCCCCAAGCTTTTGGCTGAAACACCAGGGACAGGCTGTGACTTCTGAGCACCTCCCGTGGCCAGGGTGTCAGTGGCAGCCCTGGGCTAGTGATCCCCAGGGTCAACCTGGCATTGCCACCCACTCCTGTCCCCATGCTGTGGGGCTGGCACTGTGGCAGCCACTCAGGGCTGAATGGCCAGACAGGGTGTCCCCATGTCCCCTGATCCTGGCTGGCAGGTCCCCAGCCTTCCGTGCTGGCTCAGAGGTACCTGGGGACCCCCCAGGCGCCTACCCCATCCCTGTGGGCAGGGTGATGTCCCCCCTGCAATGCTGCCTGAACCCCCTTACCTGGGAAAAAGCCTGCTCCTGGGACTCCCCCTCCCGGGATAGCACCAGGGACCCCTGCGAAAGAAGAGACCCTCGTTAAGATCCCCACAGAGACCCACGTGTATCCAGCAGGTCGAGGTGGGGGGCTCCTCCTGGGATGGGTAGCTGCTCCCTGCAGAGGAGCTGGGGTGTAGAGTCCTGGGGCAGGGGGCTCAAGGGCATGTCCCTGCCTTTCATTGACCACCTCAGTTTCCCCAGTGTGACAGTGGTGACAGGGCTTGGAGGTGCCCCAGCTGGGAACTGGAGAGGGCATCTGGGTGGGGGTGTCAGCAGGAGTTGGTCCTGCTTGGGAGGGAGGGACACGGGGCTAGTGCCCGGCTCCGCTTCCCCAAACCCGTCCTGTGCCCCAGCCAAAGCTGTCTCCATCACCTCCAGCTTCAAGTGGCTCTGGGGACACTGGTGAGGCTGTCCCAGTTCATCCCAGCAGCCCATGCTGGTCCCAGTCAAGCCTGAGCATGCTGGGCTCTGGCCGCCCCCTGCCCACACTGCCTGCCTGATGAGCTGGAAGAGCCAGCTCAGGCCAGCAGGACTGGGGTGCTGGACACAGGGGGGACGGTGCTGAGACTCATCAAACCACCTGCACCCTATGGCCAAGTCCCACCGTTTTCCAGGGCATCATGCTCAGAGGTCGTGCTCAAACAGGGTTTTTTGGCAAGGTCTGCCACCCACAGGCCACCAGGCAGCCATCCCCTGGGTGATCCCCCCCTGCTCCATCAGGGCCACGGATGGGATGGGGGCTTCCAGGGGGGTTGATGGCACAGGAAGGCTGCAACGCAGAGGGATGCTCTGCTTTGTCTGGGGCATGGTTTTCGCACCAGGGAGGTTGTTGGAGGGCTTGCAGACGGCTGGCAGGGCTTGCAGTGAGGATGGCAGGAGGATCTGGGGATTGCTGGAGACAAGTGCAGGGCTGCTGTGGCCAGCACCTCTGCGACAAGCTGGACCCAGCTCTCCTGCCTGCTCCGGGCAGAGGGGATGAAGTTCAGCTTGGATGGGCACTGGGGACCCTGCGGTGGCATGGCTGGGACCTGAGGACCTGCTGTCCCGCTCTGAGGTTGCAGTGGCCTCCCCTGCCACCCGGCCAGGGTGGGGGGGACCCAGCACCCCCAGGAACAGGCTGCACGGTAGCCAGGGTCTGGGCAGGGTAGTCAGTGCAGGCAGGTGGCAAAGTTGGCACACCATGGAGGGGGGGCACATTATGCTGCGCATCTCTTCTCCATCCCAGATGTGGTGCAAACTCTGCAGTTCCCCCCTCTCTGTGCCCCATAGCCCTCCACTTCACCCCAACAGCTGCCTGCTGCACCCTGGCAGGAACAAAGGTGTCCCCTGAGCCCTGCTTTTGTGTCCCAAACAACACAGGGCACCTGGGACGCCCCCCTACCCCTGCCACACAGAGAGACCAGGCACTGGGGTGCACCCACACGTGTGTCAGGGGACACACGCGTGCAAGAGAGGCGTCAGGCTGTGCGTGCACAGGAGATGGCAGGACACACGCACTGGCAGGACACACACCCACAGACCCATTGGGACACACAGGCAGCCAGAGGGCCCATGCCAGGACCTGTCACGCAGCCCCCATGTGCCCCAGGGATGCCAACGAGCAGGGCTCACCCCTGTGCCCCCCAAAACCATCTCTCAGGGCCCTGCCGGGACCAGGGGCTGAATCCAGCCCTGGTGCAGCTCATGTCCCTCCGAGTGGAGGGGACACGTGCTCAGCCATCGCCCCGGCCAGCCGGCTCACCCCTCTGGCACGGCACAGCCCGGCCCGGCTGCCGGCCAGGGCTTTACGGAGCGGCTCCTTTTCCCGGCACATTCCCCCGCCCAACCCCCCCAGCTTGGAAAAACAAATCCCAACTTCTTGCCTGTTTCCAAACAAACTCCCAGCGTCCACACATCGCCCGTCCTCCCCTACCCGCCTGGCTGGGAGGGGACACCCCATCACTGCTGGGAGCGGGAGTCACTGGGATGGCCAGGATCCGGCCGGAGACCCCTATACCCCCGGCTGGTGACCGCCCCCCATCAAGCAGGAGGGTCCCTGCTTTGCTAAGCCCCTGTGGTGCCCCCCCAGCCTCAGCCCCCTGTGGCCAGGCAAGGTCCCCAGTGCTGGGGTGATGCTGGGCATCCTGGGGACCCAGGCTGAGCTCCCCTGCCCCTCTGTCCCCCTGTGCCAGGGCTGCCTGGCAGAGACCCCCCCGGCGAAGGTGGGACAAGGCAGGATGGCTCCCAGCCTGCCTGAGGTGTGTGGGGACCCTAGGAACATCCAGGGGACACCTGCCTACAGCCATGGCTGCCATGTTCAGCCCTTCATCGCTGTCACCCTCCTGGGTGTTGCTGGACCTGGCAGGGGGGGTCATCCTGTGATGCCACTGCTGCTGCCCCCTCCCTGGGCACCCCCCAGAGACCATCTCAGGGCCAAGAATGCACTGTGCCCATCCTGCACCTTTCACAGGATTACAGGGGATGTGCCAGCTCATTGACCATCTCCATGCCCTGATCAGGAGGCAGAATGGGGTCATGAGCCCAGGCAGGAGGCGGTGGGGGGCAGGGGGCAGCGGGATGGCCAGGATGCCACACGGCTTTGGAGAGCCAAGGCTTTCACTCAGGAGCATCGCAGGAGGCTCCTCCCCCTTGGTGCTCTCCCTGGCCAGCTCTGATGCCCAACATGCCCAGCTCTGCACTTCTCTTCAATCTCGTTTACAAGCTGCCTTGGTGCTGTCAGAGCCAGGCTCGTCCCAGTGGGGAGGCAGTGCCTGGTGTGGGGATGCTAGGGGGACAAGGGGGTCTCTGACCCACTCAGCTCCCTGGCTGAGGACCAGCCAAACCCACCCCAGCATCACCAGTCCCGCTCATGGGCAGCCAGGCTGCAGCTCAGGTGCTGACAGCAGCCCACACACCTGGCACCGGCTACACCATGGGCTCCCTGAGGCTACACTGTGGGCTCCCTGGGGTCACACTGGGCTACAGCAATCACTCTTTGGCCAGTCCCTGTCCTCCCGCAGCCCTCTCCACTCCCAGCCTCAGGGGCAGCATCCCATAGCCCAGCTCGGGGTCCACTCCCTGGTATGGCATGCCCCCCCTTTGACGTCTCCATCCCGCAATCCCTTGGCACATCGGGGAAGGGAAAACTGAGTCACCAGCCTCCCAGGGCTGCTGGAGCCCTGCGCTGCCTCTGCCCCTGCTCTGAGCCTGCCAGGACTCCGGGAGGGGGGATTCTCCTGACTCCCAGCTTGTCTCCTGGGCTGGGGCTGGCTGGAATCCCACAGAGCATCGGGCTGGCCCCCAGCACCCCCCCCAGGGATGTCTTCTCAAGCCAGGGGCAGGAGAGTTTGCATCCTGTGGTAGGGTTTGACCCCTGGAGGTGCTCAGGTGTGGAGTCTTGTTTATAGAAACCAGAATTTTTCTTCCAGAGCTCTGCACCCCAGGTCACTGTTTGCAGTATCCACACTGTTCCATTACCTGTGTTATTTCGGAGTAACCACTGTCTGTACCGTCCGCACCATTTCTACCTGCACCACTGCTTGCAGCTTTCCTTACAAGCCAGAAATACCGATGGTTTGCCCTATTTGTCAGCTTTCGAGACCGAGACCAGGACCCACTGCAGGACACGAGCCCACTCCCTCGCCGGGTGGCCAAACCTCGGACCTCGCCGCCCTCCCCGCGCCTGTGGGCAACCGCTGCCAGAGCAACCTCAGTGCGTAACCGCGGCAGAAATTTCCCCTCTTCCCTCACACCGCTTGTTTGCTTTTTCTTTGGAGAATTGGTTTTGGAAACATGCAGTCTCCAAGCAACTTTGAAACCGTGTTGCATCCCAGCCCAAGCTCGCTGGTAGCAGCTCGGGGAGGGGGGGAGCAGGGGGGGCTGCTGGCTGTAGCCTGGCTCCTCTCCAGCCCCCCAAGGCTCCAGCTTTCATCTCTGAGTACTGGTGGACGGGCTGCACCCTGCCAGCTGTTTGTGGAGGGAGCAGCCCCAGCAGGTCGGTGCCTTGGGGAGGTACCCAGCTGGGAAGGGGAGATGCCATCCCAGCCCCACAACTGCCCCAGGGGCACCTTGGAGACTCTGGGTGTCCTCGGGAGGTCTCATTGGTGCCCAGGCAGGGATGCCAGCACAGCTGGTGCCAGACTCCCTGCAGCCACCTGAGCCACCCCCCCGCCCCGTGGTTCCAAAGCCTGCAGGGCTGGGACCACCCTGGGGTCCTTTGTCCCCTCTCTGGGGGTGTCATTTGCAGGGCACCCCCTGTGCTCCAACACGAGAAGCAGTGAGGGATGGATGGATGGAGGCACTGAGAGATGGATGCTCCTCACCAGACACTGGGAGGTGCCACACATGGCACCTTTTAGTGAAACACAGGGCAGCTTCCCCGCGCAGTGGCCTGGATCCGGCCGTGCACATCCTCATGGTGCCCAGTACAATCCTGCTCCCCCCGGGGGGTGCAGAGCAGCAGGGGCTGATCCCGACCCTCTGCCAGGAGCTTCCCAAGTTCCACCAGCCACTGCAAGCTCAGGGGTCAGCCCCTGGGCACGGGGACAACCTCTGTGCTCTCCCTCAGCCTTGGGGTCCCTCAAGGGTCCCTTTGCTGCCGGGCTGGTCTGGAGCTGCACCGGCAGCGGGTGCTGTTGGATGCTGCCCTGAGCCCTCTCCAGGTGGGTGCACCCCACAGCACCCTGGCATCCCCCCCCAGCCTGTGCCACCAGCCCATGCCTCTGTCCCAGCTCCATCCCCGAGGGCTGGCAGCGCAGGGAGCACGGCTGAGCCTGCCTGGTGCCCACCCAGCACACCAGGCTGCAGAGACACCCCTCACTCTTCCACGGGGAAGCGCTCCCCCGTGTTCCCATCAGCACTGGGGCCACCTCCAGGGCTTCCTCCTCTATGACCTGCTTCCCCAACCAGCAAACACCCCTGGAGATTGAGCCGGCGACTGGAGTGGGGCCAACAGACCCAAACTGCTCAGGAAAAGGTTACAAGATCCCACCCCGGGGCCAAAGCCCTCCCGAGACTGTCCCAGTTGGCCACTGCTTGAGAGCCAGGGAGCAAAGCCACCGCAGCTCAGCAAGACAGTGCAGAGCATCACTGTGGGGGACGGAGGGTGCCCAGGACTGAGCTGCATCCCATCAGGGGTGGCATCTTGACCCCGAGCTGTGGCTGCCCAGGATCAGGCACTGCCAGCAGCTCAGCTTTCCAGCTTGGCACCGCTCCGGGGACATGCTGCCAGAGCCCACCACGCCGGAGCAGAGCGGGGAGCTGCGGGGCATTGGCAGATGATGCTGCCAAGAGCAGCCTCGAGGACTCTGCCCTGGGCAAGGAGTGGCCCAGCCGGCAGCTGCCCACTGCCAGCCACAGCCCTGGCACTGTCTTCTGCTGCCCACGGGATCCTGCCCTCTCCCCGCCTCTGGTCCTTGCTCCTTGGTGGCTGAGAAGCCCCATGTGATGGCTCTGGCACTGGCCCCTTTGCTGAGGCGGGCTCTGTCCATTACACGCTCTCCATGGGACAACCACCACCTGCCTCTCTGGAGGTCCCTGTCCCATCCCTGACCCTGCCGTCCCCTCCTTGCAGACCTTTGCCCAGTTTGTCCCTTACAGCCGGTTACAAATGTGTGCCCGGAGCCGCTCTCTCCGTGCGTGCTCGTGGCCCGGCCACCAGACAGGAGAGCTGTCCCAGGGGCAGGCACCTGCAGCTCTGGCCACCTCCAGCTTGGTCACACGCCACTGCAGGACTTTACCACCGCGGGACCTCACTGCCATGGGACCTCACTGCCATGGGACCTCACCACCATGGGACCTCACTGCCATGGGACCTCACTGCCATGGGACCTCACCACCATGGGACCTCACCCCCGCGGGACCTCAGCCCCGCACCTCACCACCATGGGACCTCACCACGATGGGACCTCACCGCCATAGGACCTCACCCCCGCGGGACCTCACCACCGCTGCACCGGCTCTCACCTCCCCGTCCCAGCAGCGGGTTTGCTCCATGTGTGTGTCTGCGTGTGACAGGGGTGTCGTGCAGCCCCCGCTGCTGCCCGGCCGGGGTCCAGCCAGAAAGCCATGACCCCAGGGGGACGGACCAGGCGCTGGGGACACGAGTGCAGGGAGGACGGTGCCAGGGCCACCCCAGGCACCCAGAGCCGGCCGTTCGGGCAGGTCGAGCTGCTCTGCCTTAGGGCCACACACTGCGCAGCAGCTCGCACACAGCGACTGTGGGATGCACACACACACACACACACACACACCCCTGCCCCTCGGGCTCACCCCACCGCAGCACCCGGGGTGACGGGTGCCAGCTCCCCCAGCCCCTCACAGTCACAGTCCCCGTGGGCGCTTGGTAGCCACCCCCTGTTGCTCTGCTACATGTCCCCAAGCCTCTGGTGTCCCCACGCCCCTCATGTCCCCGAGCCTCTCTCCTGGATGCAGCACCTCCAACCTCCCCCCAACAAGTGCTTTGCACAGCAGTGCCATTCCCAGACCGCCCTGTGTCACCCCCCTCAGGGACATCCCATCCCACCCCACCCGGACGTGGCATACGCCACCCACGGGCTTGGGGGGCAAAAAAGCCACCACGGGGTCGGGGGGCAAAAAAGCCTTCCGTGGAGGCGGCACCCAGGGATGCTGCCCTCCCACCCTCCGGGGTGTCCCCAGGGCGAGGGGGCCGCCTGTCCCTGCCGGGGCGGGCGTGGGGCTGCCCGGGGGTCCGATGGGGAGGGCAGCAGCCGAGCCCCGGTGCCCGTGGAGGGTCCCCGCGGAGCTGGGGCAAAGCGGGGCCGTGGGGAAGGAGCCTTTTCTTTCCTTACCTCCTTGCTGAGAAGCCGGGAGGATGGAGAAGAGGAGGAGGACTCCGGGAAGGAGGGGTGCAGCTGCCTGCCTTGCCATCTCTTGAAGCAATGCCCCCGTGCTCCCGCAGGCAGTGTGTTTTATCCCGGAGCTGCTTAATTGTTGCTTCCAAGGATGCGAGGGGAAGGGGG
>NW_015090977.1:9160085-9201819 GCF_001431845.1 Calidris pugnax
GGGGGGGGGGGGGGGGCCGGGGCCCGGGCGGGGGGGGGCCCCGGGTGCCGGGCTGGGGCGGGGCAGCCCCGCCGGTGGCCGTTAGGTGGCGGGCGCGGGGTGTCCGGCGGCGGGAGGGCGAAACCGGGCAGTTTGGGGAAAAAATCCTCTGCTCGGACCCCGGGAGCGCTGCCCCCGCCCCGGCCCCGGGGGGTCCTGGGGACACGCAGCGCCCAGAACCGGGCTGGCCGTGGCTAGCGGTGGCCACCGCGTCCCCCAGCCACCTCCAGAGCCCGGGGCCGGGGGGGTGGGCGGGTTTGGTGCATCTGAGCTGGGCTGCTCCCCTCTTTCCAGCCCCAGTTCATTCGGGGCCACCCGGGCTCCGGCCCCCCATCAGCTCTGGGTGCAACCGCCTGTCCCCGCTGGCCGCCTCGTCCCCCTCCTCATGGGGTGTCTCTGGGCGAGTGTTGGGGAGCAGCTGGGGCAGGCAGAGAGTTAAACTGGGGGGTGGGGGTGGAGGGGGACAGAGCCAGGAGAGCAAAATACCCCTCTCCCTGCAGCCCACAGCACTGGCCATGCTCGGGAGCTGCATCTCTGCAGGTCCCCCTCTTTGCCAGCAGCTCTCATCCCGGTACCTGGCTCCCCGTGAGCCCCAATCCTCATCCCAGGGAGCGAGAGCACGTGCAAGGAAATGTCCTGTCTGCACCCCCTTCCCGCGGGGTCCCCGAAAGCAGCCTCCCCCCCCACCCCCCGCCTCATTCCCCGCACTCCTTACACGGCTGCGGAAATTGGCAGCGAATTATCAGCAAATCCACCCAGTTCCTCTCCGCCTGCGAGAGGTGCGAAGTCCCAAACCTGGACGCCCACTTAAAGAAGTGTGAGCTAAATCCACGCTCAGGACGGTCCCTCCGGAGCCCGGCTGTCTGGCTTATCTCAGCTCCCACTTTATTGTAGGGAAGGTGCTGATGGCTACGGCCACAGGAAATCCGGGAGGTGGAAATTACGGAGCGTTTTGCCCTCCACACCCCGTGCTGGGACACGTCGAGGAGATGGGGGGAGGGTGGAAATTGTGCAGGCATCACTGGCCCTTCCGTGGGTTTTGCATGGATGTTCATTTTCAGTTCACCTGCATCCTTGTGAAAGCCTGGGGGGGCACGGAGCACCTCGGGGTGGGGGGGTGAGCATCGGCAGGGACAGAGCTGGTGCTGAGTGACGTAATGCTTGGGCAAAACCACACGCAGTCGTGGAACACGAGCTCGCTGCTCGGGAGGAGCGCAACGAGAGCGGATGGATGCGGGAAAGAGCAGCTTTGCGGCGGTTCCAGCTGCCTCAGGGCGGGGATGAGGCCCACAGGGATGCAGACCCCCGGTTGGGACTGGCCAGGGGTCCGGGCGAGGCATGCTCACTGCGTGTGTCTGCAAAACATGCTGGGCTGGGAAAGTAGCCTTGCTGGGAATCGTAACTGGGGCAGCTGGCCCTCTCGAGCACCTCCCATCTCTTGCCAGTGGAACGGCTCTGACTTTTGAAAGCGTGTTTTGTACCTAGAAAGAATAGATGCGAGGCAAGATCTCCCCGCCCCTGGCACTCACGCCGGGGAACGGGATCCAAGCCCTTTGCGATGTGTCCAGGGCAGAGCCGAGTGCTTCACGAGCTGCCCGCGGGGAAGGGCTGGGAGCATTCCCCGAAGTTTGCAAAGTGTCGGGGAAAAGCTGTGCAATTTGGCCCTGGCCAGGAAGGCAGGGATGCTGGGTATGGTCTGAGGAGAAAGGGGGGAAGAGGCAGAAGAACGCTTCCCACGGGATAAGAGGGGTTTTGCTGCGTGGTGCAACATCTGGGGGAGAAAACCCGCCGTGAGGGCTGGAGCAGGAGTACCTGGGGCCACATCCAGGACCTGCCGGCACCAGCATGGGGGCAAGCAAAGGGCTGGGGACTTTGCTGGCAGCTCCAGGGAGGATGCTCCATGTCCCTGGTGCAGGTCCCACGGCAGTGGCTGGCAGGTGTAGGTCGCGCCTGGTTCCCCAAAATGCTGACAGAGCTGCCAAACAGCTTTGCCCTGTGGTTGCACACAGAGCTCCTTCCCAGGGGTAACACCGAGATGCAAAACACAGAAGTAAACACCCCTTTGCCATAGCTACCAAGGAGCCCCTGCACCTGCTACCCACCCACCCCCCCCTCCCCAGACCCAAATCCCACTCCACACGCTGTTGACAACGTTGTCATAGGAAACGGCGCTCGCTAACGGGGTGTGACGGGGCTTTACGGTGCCGGCACGGGATGCGCTCAAAGGAAAGGTATGTGTGAGGGCAGGTCACAGGAACACGGGTGGAAGGGGCCCTCCGAGGTGTCTGGTCCCGGCACTGGCTCCTGGCAGCATCGTCAGCACTCAGGGTGGTCTCAGTTGCAAATCCTCCCAGGATGGGGATCCCACCTCTCTGGGGACCTGTCCTGGGGCTCCACCACCCTCCTGGGGAAGAAATTTTCCCAGTATGGACCTAAGATGTTTTTGCAGCTGGGGATATTCTGAAATGCCCAGGACAGTGCCCTTGGGAAGCTCTGCTGGGAGAGGAGACCTGTGGTGCAGGTGGTGATGGAGAAGGGTCCCAGTGCTCTGCATTTGGATGCAAATTGAGGGTGAGCTGGAGGAGAGAGGATGGCATACCCTGAAGTGGATAGCCATGACCAGGACACATGACGTTTGTATCCTGCAGCTGCATTTCTGCAAGGGACCAGTCACAGCAGCTGGTTCTTGTGCCAGGAAAGGTGCAGCTGCACAGGCTGAGGGGCAGGGAGAGCTTGGGGACACAGTGGAGCCACTGCAGGTCCTCGCTGCTGCCGTACACGGACACGGGGGTTGAAATAGCACAGCCTTGTCATGATCCCGGGGAAGCTGAAGCTGATACGTGGGTTTGGTCCAGCAGCCCGACTGGCATCGTGTGGGCCAAAATCTTCACTTCAGCTGCTCCTCCCTCTACTGAGCAAGGTCCTCGTGTGTCCACAGTGTGTCTTCCAGGAAGGCATCAAGGGACAGTGAAGCTGCCTCTTCTCATGGTGGAGCATCCTTATGTTTTCCTGCCTTGGTTCACCAGCTGTTAATTACTAACTAACAGGTTATCACCCCTGTAGATGCTCCAAAGTAAAAAGGCTCTCTGAAATGTAGACCTCTGTAAGTCTGCCTGCTGCAGCGTCCCAGAGAAACACCTCCCAGGGCACGGGGCAGGAGGGGGAGGCAGGTTTGGAGGCACGGATGGGGCTCTGTAGTACCTGGGAATCAAGTCAAGTCTCCGCTCAGTCTTATTTTTGGCAAGCGAAACCTTCAGGCTTGTCAAGTCCCTCATTCAGAGCTATTTTCACCAGCCCACGGTTGTCTCCATGGGTCTCTCCTGAACCGGCTCCGACATTTGCAGCCAGGTCCGAGCAGTGGGCAGCAGGGGTGTCACTGACCAACACCCCAGCACATGGTGGTGGCTGTAGCTCTGGTGTTTTGTGGCCAGAAGCCTGGCTAACCCCTGCCCATCGTTGGGCACGCTGGGGGCAGCAGGGCAGCAGTGGGAGGCCAGGCTGGAGCTTGTCCTTGGGCTGGTGCACAGCAGGAGATCTGGGGCAGGGAAATATCATTTTCCTGCTCACATCAGCCATCCAAGAGTCACGGCTTTGCTCTCGGGACCGGGCTGGGGGGATGGCTGTTAACACAGTGACACACCTTTTGAGGACCACTGGCTACTCGAGGAGTGGTCCAGGGGATGGGGTGTCCATCTCTCACTCCCCTGTGCATCCCGTCACATCACCCCACATGACGCTCACACCACAGCCCCACGGGACATCCCCCTGGGACCCCCCACCTCCGCCGAGGGAGCCATCCTGTTGCCGGCACCGGACAGAAGCCACCACAGAGACCCATTTCAGCATCGTGGGAAGGATCTTCTCAGCTACCCCCGCGTCTGCTCAGTGCAGGGGTGTTTCTCAAAGCACAAGAGTTGCCAGCGCAGTGGGGGCTGTCGGGGGAGCGCGGGGGCTTGGGCAGCCTCTCCCTGCCAGCACCTGGTCACTGGCAGGTTCCATCGTACTTGTGTCTGTTGGGTTTGATTGAGGAACTAACGAGGCTCCTGTGACCCAAGCTGTACCCCGCCCGATCTTAACTTTCCATGAGCTCTGCTTTCTCTGGCAGTCGCTCCCCACGGTTGTTACGGGATGAGGTTTTGCCTCATGAGCTGCAGCCACGTGCAGTGCTCTTCCTTGGCATGACCAATAGAAACAGCATCGTTCACCCATGGCCACGGAAGGACCCCAAGGTCTCTTGGGAATGTTTGTCATCAGAGTCCCCTCTGATGTTCCCCTCTGGGCAACAAGGAGAGACACTGTCCCCAGCCCCTAGGGAAGACATCTAACTCAGAAAACCCATGTTTTCTCCCGGGCATGAGCAACCAGGTGATGTTTGTGATGGTGCCTTCTCTGCAGGCTTTGCCTCTCTTTCTCATTTTCTCCTTTTCCCATCCCCTGTGGGTGACCAGCTCTCCTTGTGCTGAGGAGACACGTGGATGAGAGTCTTGGCACCTGTGAAACTTGGGTTGTGTTGTGAGTGGTGCAGCCCTGGGACAGCAGTGGTGGGTCTACCAGTGGTGTCCATCCTTGGACATGTTCAAAACCTGCCTGGACAAGGCCCTGCACAGCCTGATCCAGCTTTGGAGTGCTAACGTGCTCAGGGGCTGGGCTGGGGACCTCCAGACATCCCTCCAACCTAAATCCTGCCATGATTTATATCGGATTCTCTTTGGTATTTATGTAGTTCTGGGAAGCCTTCAGTGATGTATCGTTGAACTCTTATAATCCAATGCTGGCCAAGGGGGGATTTAGTGGTCCTGGCTCCATACATCTCATTCACATTGTCCTGCTCAAGGACAGAGGAACATCTGCTGCCGATAGGTAACTCCAGGCCATGGTGTAGCCCCGCTCCCAGCTTGGGTGTGAAGCCTCTCCTCCGCCTGCCTCCATCCCTGCTGCCGGGGACCTCCGGGCAGGTCTTTGGAGTAGCTGTTTTCGTCCTTCTCCAGACTACTTGCAAGCTTTCCAAGCGTTGATTAAAAGGTACCATCACTGCAAAACGTGCTGCGCCTGGGTGGATAGAGTTTTCAGCAACTGAAACACAGTGTTTACTGGAACACGCCACGGTCGTTCTCGGTCAGGAGTGATTCCCTGCCAGATGTCAGAGCTGACCCCCAGCAGTTTCGGCAGTAGAGCTGCTTAAAAATTGGAAGATTGTTTTGTATTCTCAAAAGAGAAAAAAAAAAAAAAAAAAAAAAAAGGAAGGGTATGTTTATTATAGAGATATTGCTTTTCACTGCCTGTGTACTCTGAAATGGCCAAAGCATGTTCAAAGAGACTTTCCTCTCAGATCGCTTTTGTGCAGAGACTGAGGCTGGAAAATATCAACCCAGAAGGGGAAAACTGAAGCAAGTTGTGGGCAACTGCGCACAGAGATGTAACTGGTAACACTCAGCCAGAACATGAACTTTAGACACTGCCTGTGCTCCAGTTTGTGTCTGTAGCACAGAGGGGCCCTAAGGAAAAGGCGGTGGAGCTCTATTATCTCACAGCCAGATCCTTGTGGTGTTGAGGGGAAACATATAGCAGGCAGGGCTGGGCTGCCTCCCTCCCCTCCCAGTGCACCCTGCAAATGCCAGTCGATGGCTCCCAGAGCCCCGATAATCCCGAGCATGAGTCAGAGACCAAAAAGCAAGAATTATTAAAGAAGGGGGAAAAAAAAATGCACATACTGGGTATGGTTTCTCATGTTCTGCTTTTTACGCCCTAAGGTTTATGCCTCCAGCTTTTCTAGGCATCCAGAAGGGTTTAGCATTTTCCTTCCAGCAGAGTGAAACCTGAGTCTCCCCCAGGCACGTGACTCCAGGAGATGGGGATTAAAAAACCTGCAAGGCGAGTGATGCATTCGCTAATGGCGACCAGGCTGTGGGTCCACAGAGGCAGCGCTGTGGGGATGTCCTTTCCCAAAAAGTGCCCTTGCAGGGAGCTGTAACTCCCCACAGAGGCTGGAGGACACCAGCCCATCCTGCCTGGAGGTGACCTGGAGTCAGGGAGGGACCGGCTCAGCCGTGGGGTGACCTTGAGACAAGTTCCCTGTGCCAAAACGCCTGTCAAGGGGGGGATTTGGTTCAGCAGTAATCTCCAGCCTTCCTGCCTGACTCCCAAAGAGGCACCACATGTGGGATTAAAAGCCCCACAATCCTGAGATCTGGCATTTCATGATCTCTTTGCTGGGAAATGACAGAAATCCTCCAAAAAAGCTAAAAATGTGCTTTCCAGCAGGGCTGCAGCTGGCTACATACGTGCAGACTGGTGGCTGGGTCCCTCTGCCACCCTCCCTGGGCTGTCCCAGGACCTGTCACTCCCCCACGGAGAGATTCTCTGCTGTTTTTCCCATTGGAGAAGCAGCCGCTGCTGCGCCGGGAGGTCACCCACAACCGGCCTGGTTCTGACCAGACAACTGGAAATGGGACCACGGGTTTTAATGGCTCTAACCAAATAACACCAGAGAAGTGGTGGAGGAGGTCATGGGTCTATGGGACAGCTGTGTAGGGGGTTTTCCATGGTGACACAGGTGTGGGGCCAGGGGGGGACCAGGGGTTGGGGTGAGAAGGTGGCTGGACCAGGGCAAGGAGAGCTGGAGCAGGGCTTGCAGCCATCAACCAACTGGTGTGACCTGCAGCGAGGGAGACCCAGCCAGGGTTGCCCTTTGGGATGTCTGTAGCAGGAAAGGGGTCACCATTGCAGGAGAGATTTAGTGGGACAAGGAGTAGGGGGAACCAGGCACCAAAATCAGGGGGAAGATGGGGAAAGGAGAGCACCGTGGAGGGACGAGGAAAAGGAGGGGTGGCCCAGTGTTGCAGAGCAGGGACCAAGAAGGAGACACCAGCACCTCTGCAAGGGTCCAGTCCAAGACAATGAGCATGAAGATGGGAAGGTGAAGAGGAAAGGTCAAACACTCTGTGGGATGAAAGGGTGCAGCTCTCCGAGCTGGAAACTGAGGCGACGAGACATTGTGAGAGGTGTTTGGAACATCTGTCCCAACGTGTCCCCAGCCCATGTTTCCCTCTGAGGACCTGCTCCATGGGACGGGAAGGGAGGGAGGACCCTGGCCAGTTTGCCATCAGCCTGCAGACCCCGTGTCTCTGGGCCACCACTGATGCCTGGTACAGTCAGGAGGGATCACACTGAAGATCTGCCCCTATATCTCCCCCAGGGATGCATGAGGCTAATCCAGAGCCTCCTGGAGATGGAGGTGAGAAACACGGCTAGACCCCTGGTTTGGGGTGACGGGGAGGTGGGCAAGAACCCTTGGTCAGCATGCATTGCATTTTTGACTGAATTGCTCCTCTCTTTCCACCAAGCTGGGTAGGTCTCAGCTTCCCAGGGGAAGCCGTGACTTTGTCCATCTGTCGGGCTTTGGCTCCCCTCCCGCAGACCCCTGTGAGCCACTGCCCAGACCTGGCAGGTCTCAACCTCCTTTGGTTCCCATCGGCCCGTCTGGGCTGAGGAGCGAGCCCCAAAACACAGCCCCCCGGGAGGGATCAGCCGTTCGCCGTGCAGTCTGGCAGCGAGCTCCAGCACAAGCGAAGCCCTGGCCCTCCACCAACGCACGCTGTTTCCTCCTGGCAGGCTGGCCAAAAGGAGTCAGATGAGGACATGAGAGGAGCCGGGAGCGCAGGCAGGCCTGGGGGAAGCGGGGGGTAAGGGGGTGCACCAGGCTGGGGTCGGCAGCCGGACGGTGCCGGGGACAAGCCTCACCGAACGGGAGGGGGGACTGACGCCGGTGGGTCCTGCTGCCGGCCACACAGCTCGTCTCCTCCTCCGGGTTTTGGGCTCTCTCTGGTTCTGTCCTTCGCCAGGGTCCATCAGCAGCCCCTGGCGTTTGGTGCATTTCTCTAGGGCCAGAACTTCCTCACTTTCAGATACAAACAACCCATTACTTCCTCAACTCCCTCTGCTCAGGGTCACAACCGTCACCAAATTTTCCTCCCAGCTCTAAAGTTCCACCTGTCGCTTGGAGCAATGGTGTCTCCATCCCTCGAGTCCCTTTTTCCCGCTGAGATAACAGCACCTTCAGTCTCCTCATCTCATTTATTCCCAGAAGCAGGGACTGAATGGAGACGATTCTTCATGCCACGTGCTCCTCAAGCTGGTGTTGGGAACGTCTGCTCCCCATGGTGCGAGTATCCTGTGTGCCAAAAATGGGGCAATTTGCCTTGGGGACGTGCACGGATGAAGCTCTTGAATGGCTTTCAATTTCAACCTCTGCTCTGCCACCCAGATCCCATTGCCCACAGTAATACTTTGGCTTAACTCAGCCAATTAAGACGTCATTTGTAACTAGCACATGGATAATATTTCAATTAAATGAATACTTATTTTACTGCAGAACGTTGCCTCAGGCCAGGTGAGGTTCTCGTTGAAGAGGCTTCAGACAAAAAGAACATTGATTAAATATTTCACCATCTCAAATTTGGGGCATTTTTCATTCTAACATGGAGCTGGGTTGTATTTCGTGGCTGAACAAATAGAGCAAACCCAGCCATCGTGTTACAGACTGAAACAAGCATTTAACATTGAATCCAAAGTATTCAGGATCTAGTTTTAGTTTCAGGAATAGAAGTTACAGAAAAATTGGTTTTAGGTAAAGCAGCAAGACATCAGGCTTTTAGCTCTGTCATCAGAAGTGCTGAAGGTGTTTCCCAGTCCCAGAGGTGCCCCAACCTGGGCGGGTGAAAGGATGGTTTTGGGAAGGTTCCCACCAGCCCCATGTGCCTATGTGGGCAGATGTGATGGGTGAGAGGCCACCTGTCTGTCTCATCTATCACCGAGGGGGACAGGCAGATGCCGTCGGGCCAAGGTCACCCCACTGCTGTTAATCCAGCTGGATGTAAAGAGCATCCAAATGCAAATGCAAAGAGCAAAGCCCCCGCACAATGAGAGTAAAGAAGCAGCAGCCAGGCTGCCAACATCCCCAGGGACTGCCGCATGAGAACATCCTCCGAGTCAACCTCATTTTCATCAGACAGAGGTTTTTCAGGTGTAGCCCCTCAAAACTTTCAAGGGAAAGTATTTTAACCCGGGGAATGGCTGGCCAAACCCCTCCAGATGTGTGGTGTCCTCAGGGGAAGGGCTTCTTCTCCCCCCGTCCCCGAGCTGAGCGGGGGCTGCCTGGCAGCGGGAGCGGGCTGCGCTGACGATGCGCCCTGCCATCTCTGCTGTAGCTGCTTTTCCTCGCAGCACTTCACAACTCAGCACTCTTGAGTTAATTAGAGAACCATATGCCCCTTTCTCGCACATCATAAAAGCGTGTGTTTAAAGCCGGGTGATAAAAGGGAGCATTAGTTTGGGTCACTGCACGGCTCTGATCTCAGCTCGGCTCCGCGCGCTGCCTCGCTCGTCTGGACTGCTCTCAGACCAGGTGGAAACGATGTTTGAGTCCATCTGAACGCGCTCTCCTGCCAGCTTGCTTGAGAGGCTACCAAGTATTTTACAGCTCTCTCTCCCAGGCACGGTTTGTTCTCTAACACCCTGCCTGTCCCTGCTTAACTCTCCTGGCTCCCTCCCTCTCTGGGTGCTGGGTTTCCGTCTCCCAAAAGAAATTTGGATCTCGCCTCATGTCGGCTTGTGGCAGTGGTCAGCAGGTCTGGCCCTGGTTTTAGTCATCGGGTGGCTTGAGGCTCTTCTAGATGGCCATGGACCCTGCAGCCTGCTGTCCCCCAGGTGCAGGGCACGTCCCCGAGCCATGGCTTTGGGTACATCCCTGGGAGACACAGGAGCATGGGGCAGTGACCATATAGAGATGGCCAGTCCAGCTGCTCTTGTGCTAGTCACTGTATATATCCAGAGACCTCCTCTTTCCTCCCCTCTGCCTGGAGGACACATTTCTCTCCCATCCTAGTGTGCAAGGCATGTTATTCTACATGCCAGATGTTTTATGTTAAAAGCTCCCTTTTTCTCCTTTCCGCTTTCTTTAAAGAGTCTCAGACGGGGAGGTGAGGACCCTGTCTGCTCTGGTGAGGACCACCTAATCTGATCAGTTCCCTTTTGGCACAAAGCACATCCAGGCTGCCATCAACGCAAAATTTGAACATGAGACAGAGAACAGCCCTCAGCAAGGAACCATGGGGGCTGTGCATGTCTGAGGAGCAGGAGAGCAGACATCGAGCTGCAGACAGAGCCTGCGACATCCTGCAAACCCAGACTGGTGGAGAATCACAGGTATTGTGAGATGGTGTGGCCCAAGGAGGCCACCAGGGAAGGGGACCTGGCAGTCACCTGCAGAGGGAGCTGAACTGGGAAGAATCATCCCAGTGGTGCATCTTCTGTTCCCCAAGGAAACGTGTGTGTCAGCCCAGCTGCAGCAGGCAGAATGGCAGGGCCACCTTGGAAAGGGGCTCCGGTGTCCTCTGAGCAAGCACTGAAGGATGGGGAGATAGGAACCACCTGCTGGTCCATGCACCAAGAACATGGGCTTAAAGGATGGAGATAGGAATGAGAAGAGCATGTTCAGTAGCTGAAGAGAGGGACAGTCTGGTTGAGGTCGGCAAGGACCTCTGTAGGTCATCTTGTCCAACCCTCTGCTCAAGCAGTGTCACCTAGAGCAAGCTGTCCACAGACCATGTCCTTTGGACCTTGTCCATAACTTGGACCATGTCCAGGACCATGTCCAGGTCCAATGGCTAAGATGGATAGTGGAGAGGAGCTATAGCCTGGGAGACCTCAGAGAGGACAGGACAGCATCCTCTTGTGGAGTAAATCCTCCTGGTCCTGGGGGAAGCTCACTGTGGCTTTCTTCCCTTTGCTGTGGCACCAGGACTATGAGCAGTATCTGGAAGAATGTCCTCGGTACTGGTCTCTGAGATCAGAACTCTGGGCAGGGAGCACCTCAGCACCCTGCCCTCCTCCAGGGACAGAGTCAGCGACAGCACCAGTCCTGCTGGGAAGATGTGCAGGGGGACGAGGAGCCCAGCAGAGATCCAGCACACTCCTGGTGCTGTTGCAACCCCTTTTGACATGGATTTCTAAATCCCCAGGGTCAGTGGTGTCCCCAGCCCCAGTACACTGGAGGAGGCTTGGGGAGAGCTGTACACAACGTCCCTGTCCGGTTGGGCACCCGGAATGCTCCTTGGCTCTGAGACAGCCCTGGCTCTCTCTGCCTGCCCACATCCCTGGGATCTGGCTGCAGGGAAGGCGAGGAGGTTGAGCTGTGAGCAGTGAGCCCGCTGTTATTTTTGCTGTGCTCAGAGCCTTGCCCCATGTTCCTGTTTCCTTGTGCTATGTTTAGACAACTTTGCAGGACACATTTGCTCCCACTCCAAAAACATGTTATTTCTGCACGATTCTGAAGTCTGACAAGAGAAGGGCAGGCGAAAGCCAAGCCGAGGTCCCGGGGTCTGCATGCCTGGGCCAGGAGGACGGCACGAGCAATGTTGGCGTTGGGCTTCCCTGGGCTTAGCAGGTTTGGCTTGATCCTCTCTCAGTGGATTTGGATGGGTAATCTCTGTTTTGTATGCAGCATTGCCAGGGCTTGGGACATCCTATCATGATCTGTTGGATAGAGGACAGGGAGACTGTGGCTGCCCCATGTCCCTTGGTCTTGGTGCACCCTTGGAAGAGTAAGGTGGAGAGTTCAGAGGTGCATCTCTCCCAAGCCATTGCACAGGGGGCTCTGCCAAGCTCATGTCTGCTCCTTGAACATCATTACAGCTTCACGGCCAGGTGTTGGCTCTCCTTGCTTACTGAAGCCTAGGAAAATGGGGTCACCTTTCAGGGAGACAAGTGTTAAATGTTCACTGCCTCCTCTGGCTCTGGCAGCTGAACACTCATCTCTGCAGTGCCTAAGTGGGGAGATTATTAAGTGAATATGAACATCCTTGAGTTTAATCCACACGCAAATGCAAAGTTAAATTGAAACCAGAAGATGGCTTTAGCAGCACAGTTTATAGCCATTAACCCTTGGGTGACATGAACTGGCCTCCCCTTGTAGTGCCAGGAGAAGGTGGCCCACCCGAAACCCCAAGTATGGCCCAGGGAGAAGGAAGTCCAGAGGACAGCCGTGGCCATGGCTGCTGTCTGTGCTGCATCTCCACCTGCCAAGCCCTGTACCCAAACTCAGGACAAGGTTCGGTGGCTGGTGTGCATCGCATCCCAAAGGGGAGATGCATCTCCCAGCCCAGGAGGGCTCCCAGCCCTGTGCATACCCTTGGATGGTCTCACTGTGTACCTAGAAAGGCTTCCTGCTGCCCTGCACCCACTGGCCCCCCTTGGAGACCCACAGGCCTCTTGGGAGGAACTGGGAGGAAAACATGTGCCCCAGACAGATGACCTGACATACCTTGGATCAAACACTTTTGAGGGATCCACAGGGGATGCCCAGAGACCCTGCTCCTCTCTCCAACCCGCTCGTGTCAAGAGCTGGACCTCAGAGGAGGGACTCAGCGGCGGTGCCACATTTGACTCTGAGGGTGCAGAGTCCCCACAGGAGAGTTGAGCAGGATGGACAAGGCAAAGTGGTCCTGGCCATGGAGCAAGGCGAGAGGGTCAGGGTGAGGAGGGCAGATGGAGAAGTGGTGCAACTGGGACATGGTAGGCAAGGGCAGAGTGGTTGGCTGTGCTCAAAGTGGGAGCCGTGGGACAACCACATGTTTCCAGCCACATCAGCCTGTGTTCATCTGCATCCTGCCTTGGGCTGTGCCTGCCTGTCCCCCTTTTCCTCTCCCCTTCACTCACCTCCTCCTCCCCTATGGTTCCCTGCCCTCTTCTCTTCCATTTTCACCATCTTTCATGTGCTTCTCCAACCTCCCTGGTCCTCACCCCAGTGCCCTGTCACCAGAGCCAAGCTGGGACCACACCGTGGGGCTTCCCCTCTTCATCACACCCTCCCGCTCTGTGCAAACCCCTCTTCAAAACCCAAAAACCTTCTTGGGTTTTCTGGGATTTCTCTGAGACTCCCAGCTACCCACGCACTCCCCGCCAGGCTCGTGCCAGCAGCCCGTGGCCACACGAGGAGCTTGGCAGGAGACAGGGTGACCTAAGAGCCGCCGAGCCCGACCGAGCGCGCGGGTCCCGGGGCAGCCTGTTCCAGGGAGCGCAGGCAGCTGCCAGCGGGAGCGAAGGTGCACGAGGGGAAGGCTTAGGACATGGTTGGCAGAGCCGCGGCCGCCCCTGCTCCAACAGCCACAGAAATATGTAAATGAGAAACTCGGCCCCTTATTTATGAGACTTCACGATTCATTTTTCATTTGGGGAATGTGAACGAACGAAAATATGAAATATTTCTCCGATGACACAGTTTCCACCCAGAAAGCACATTCCTTGGAGGCGATGTGCATGTGCACGGGGGCCACATGGGACTGAGCCTGGACCCTGGTGCAAGCTCCACTTCGTGAAGGGGTGGAGGCTGTGGGGCCGAGTCCCACGGCAGAGCTTTCGTGGGACAAGAGTGAGGGTCTTGCTAAACTGGGAAGCCCTGCTGGGGTGCCAGCAGGGACGGAGCTGAGAGCAGGGGACAGAGCTAGGCTGAGCCTGGTCCAAGGGGAGAGGGGGCAGATTGCACCTCCTGGTTCTCCTCCTGTACAACCAGAGCAAGGATTGAGCCTCCTGCTGCACACTGAAGAGAGCTTTCCTCTTCCCAACATCTACAAAATACTCACTCCTGGCAGTGCCTGAATTTCCCGAGGATGTACAAATATCCCCGTTTATTGCCTTAACAGTTAAAATTCATTACCGGCTGGCTCCTTTGGAATGGCTCCTCCAGGTCAGTGTTTCCATGTCCTCCACGAGCCTCAAGGGGAAAATCCACACTACTAAAATCTATAGTATCTCTGGATTTAGTATCCATGCTATAAAGACCACGGTCTCATGGGCCAGATCTTGCTGCTTCCCAGAAGCATCAGTATCTCATAAACCAAGCAAGCTCCATCTTGTGGTCCTCCCTATTCCCACTGCTCTCTCGCAAGGTCTATTCCAGCCCTTGCCTTCTCCTAGCCTCGAGGCAGCAGAGAAGTACCCTATCACCAGCTTGAACCCTTCTGTGCCCCTTCCAGCAGCATCCTCCAGCTGCTGTGGAGCCCACCCATCTGTTGTGATGCAGAGTCCAATTCCCCCCCCAGCCTCTGCAGTAAGCCATGCTCTTCCAGCCCCTGAGTCTTGGAGGGGAGCGATCTCTTTCCTCGTAACCTCATCCGTGTCTGCTGGAGCACAGAACTTTTGTCTCACATCTTCCCGAAGAGGTCACATAAAACCCCAGTACAATTCATAGCTGTTTCCCTCTGTCCTGAGTCTTCCTGTACCTGTTGATGTCTCATAGCCACATGCAAATAGCCAACATCCAATTATACTGCTCCCCTGCCCTAGGCTCACCCCTAATTGCCTTTTGCAACTGAGGAAATAACCTATATTCAAAACCCTTCCTGTTAGCCCAACAGCGCAGGACTCTGCACTGTGCAGCATCACCCCACCTCCAGAAGCTGCTCCGCAGAGAAAGCCTCCACACGGGGACAGGGACGGGTGGCTCCCAGGGCTCCAGGGAGACCTGTCACAGGGCTGGGGGTGGCTGATTAGCCCCTCGCCTTTGGTGGCCCTCCCCAGCCCGCACTGGTGTGTTCCCATGGGAGCTGTGTTGAGTTGGAGCCAATTCTTGTGGGACTGGGGTAGGTGGGTTCCCTTGGGCTGAGACCACCACTGGAGACGTCGCCATGAGCCACCCTATGGTGGGTGCACCATTGACCTCACAAGAAGTGTGATGGATTTAGGATGAGGGCCATCCTGAGATTACCTTTAATCTCCACTCTTCTCTCCATATACTGAGCCCTTCTCTTTATTGACTTAGCTAGAGAGTCTTCCACTATTTGTTTAAAGCCTTCACAAGGTCCAGCTCAGCTTGTCTTCTGGCAATTCTCATTTACACTTCCACTCTTCCCTGAAGATCTGCCTGGTGTCTTTAAGCTCTGTTCATTCTCGCTGTGATTTACGGTGGGCAAGCCGCTATTGCAAGGAGCACCGAATAGTTGTGTAACGTTGCCTTGAAAACCCTGTCATCCTCTGGCACATTCAGCCTCTGAGCTCTTCAGTTCAGTTGACCTCAGTGGCTGGGTCCCTAAACTTCTCCCAATAGGGCAAGAGAAACAGTCTACCTGAACCACTAATCTGGCAGGAGTTATTCTTTGGTTTGATTTAGATGAAACCTATGTGGTCAATGTGCACGTTCTGCAACCAGCTTCTCTATCGTGTCTCCCCAACAGCAAAGACCAAGTCTAAAATAGTGAATTCTGGAGCCATCTATCAGCTCCCACGTCCCAGAATAGTTGGTAGCATTTGCTCTCCAATCTATATCTGGAAGTGAAAGGCTCCCACTGTGACACTAAGATTTATGAGCCGTCATGATTAAGGGACATATCCAGACTGCTTGCTCTGGTGCCTAAAAAAGGACTTGAGCACGACCAATGTGAATAGCCCCCAGACTGTGATGGGCCCCTGCTCTGTGGGCCTGTGTGAGGAGAAGCATGTCTCAGCCAGCACATCACTCCACTCTGCCCTAGCTCCCCAGGGTATGGAGACAAGGACCCCATCCCACCCATCACGTTTTCTCCATGATGGCTGCAGTGATTCCAGCATAGGAAGCTTCTGAGTTGACCCAGAAATACTTGACCACCACCATGCTTCAGTCCACAGCCTCCTTTTTACGAGCTGCAGATCCCAGTGCACTGGGCAGCGACAGTGCTCTGGATGTGCCTGCTTCTCCACACAATCCTGGAGATATTTTTCCTTCTCCCAAAGCAGAGCCTGCAGCCCAGTCAGTCAAATCTCAACCACATCAACCCTCAAAGCCCTTTTATCTGAGCAGGTTTCTGGCATATTCACACCTATGTATTATGTTTCTGCATGGCACTACCCATCACAGGGGGGTGATCCCGTGTCCCTCATTCATCCTCTGTGTCCCCCCTCACATCTCCCTTCACCACAGCCATTTCCCATGCCAGAAGTCTTGTGATGAGCTACATGGGCTCCTGCCACAGCACACACATCTCTCCATGGTTTTGCCCTCAGTCCTATTGCTTGATAAGCCCAGTATTGTCCTCCCCTTATCCCAAGAGCCTGCCCAGCCTCTCATCCCCTTGAGCTGGGCACTGGGTAGACCATGATTGCTGTGAGCAGAAACCTGTGGGCATCAGGTGGTGACAACAGTGGGGCAGAGTCACAGTGATTCGTACCTTCACTGATTTATGTCATGCCCAGATTAGCCCTTGGTGGCACTTAGTGTTGTATTTGGGTTGGGTTGACTATAAAAAAGTGGTGTGATGGAGTGAGTCCAGTGCTCACCAAGATTGTAAGGGGCTGAAGCACGCGATGCATGAGGGGAGGTTGAGGAAAGAGGGTTTCTTCAGCTAAGGGACTATCTAGTTGCTCTCTCCAGCTGCCTAATGAGCTATGAACACAGAGCCAGACTCTTCTCAGAAGTGTGCGGTGAAGAATCCAGGGGCAACCAGCACAAACTGCGGCAAGGGAAAATCCAGCATGACGTGAAGAAAACAATTTTCACAGAGAAGGTGAAAATCCTCCTTGGAGATGTTCACAACCGGCCTGGACAAAGCCCGAAGCCACCTGGTCTCTCCTGGGAGCTAGTCCTGCTCCGAGGAGGAGGTTGGACAGAAGGCACCAGAGTTCCCTCCCAGCCTGCAGCTCTGTGCCATACTACAATGTCCTGCATACTTTGGTGAGCAGCACACGGTCTCAGCTTTCATTCCAATTAATGGAGCTTTTTTCCCCAAATATAAACAGTCTGCTCTTTTCAGGAAAATCTGCCGGCCTCCCTTCAGAGCCAGGGAGCCACATTGCCGGTTATAGCCCGGCCATTGATTTACTGGTGTGACTACGGCCAAGTTGGACCGCGTCTCTGTGCCGAGATCCAGCATCCTCGAAATGCGGGAGAAACCCGGTCTATCAGCTGGTCCATCTCATCCTAATCCAGCACAGGGCCTTCGCAATGATCAGCGTAATAAGCTTTCAGATGAAAACCACTGGGGGAGTGCATCCATCATTGTTAGCCTGATTAGAGCTAATTCACGACACGTCGGTTTTCTAGAGATTGTGTCTTTTTCTCTGCCTCGCTTCCTGTTTGCAAGCAGATTGCAGCAGTCTTTAATTAATTGTGGCTTGAAATTATTCAGGCACTTCTCAGGGAATAAATCTTCCCCGAGTGAGCGGGGCGTATTGCAGCGGAGGCACAGCCCGGAGGGGGAGAGGGAGATGTCTCCCCGGGCAGGGCTGTGCCTTTGTCCGACAGCGCTTGCCCGGCTCTCGGGCTGACCTCCATCCTCCCCGCGCTGTGCAGTGGAGCTCTCCTGTTCCTTCCCCGTTCCAAGGGCTGGTCTCTCTCCTGCTCGCGAACGGCCGGTACAAAGCGTCTGCAGCCCAATCCCGATCTGCCCGTGGAATCCAAGTGAATTTTCCTTGGGAATTACTTTCACTACTTGCTCCGCTGTTGCTGTCAGAGGGCCATGAGAAGTGATTGCCATAATAATGGTTGAAATCCAGTTTCCCTTCTAAGCCCTTTTTTATGTTATTTAGAGCTCAAATCAACTCTTTTTTGGTTGAAAGTTTCCACTCTTGGGCTCAAGCCAAAAGCGGATTTTTCAAGAAATTGGAACCGACTGGGTGCAGTCATTTCTGAGTCACACACATGGAAAAATACACATTTCCCCCTCGCGCTCCACAGAGACACTTTGGACATGTACGACTCAAAACCAGCTGAAGCAGGAGACTTCAGACTTGGCTTGTTTGAGAGTCCACACCGAGGTGTAAAAATCAAGCCAGGTTTGGAGAAGCTCGTATTGGCATTTTCACACTTTCCTCCCCAAAAGAGCCGTCAACTGGTGTGCAAGGGGCAAGAAGACGCGCTGTTCTCTCCCCTGTTGCTTTACATTGCTTTCGCCAATGGGATAATCCCAGGGGATTAGCATTTAAAGTAATGAATGTTTAAAGTTAGCAAGAGAAGAATTCCAGCAATGTTCAATTCTTCCTAAGCCCCTTAAATGGAGCCGAGCTGAGGGGGCCTCGAGCAGGGAGACATCAGTCAGCTTCAGAAGTCAAACGGAGTAAACACGGGCAATAGTCCCGTCCTCAGTCTAGGACAAACATAGGGTGATTCTGTCACCCCAAATGGCCCAGTGGTTTGGATGGTGCTGGACTAACCAATCCTGCTGGAGGTCAAGGCGCTGGGGAGAGGTTTTGCTCCACAGCCTTTTCTCCAGAGCAGCCCTAGGCTTTTGTGTGACTTGCTTGGGAGTGAAGTGTGGCAGAGGCAGGAATGGAAGTCAACCTCTTAGACACCAAACTTGTAACTGAAAAAAACTTCTTTTTTCCTTTAATGAGTTGTGTAAAGACCACATTAATGTTGCTGCTGGAAATCTCTGCCTTCCCCTCCTCGGCCCCCCAAGGCAGTAGCTGGGCATGCGGTGAGCAGTCACCATGAGACACCAAAGGTAGCTCCTGGAACAAGCGAGCACGCTTCTCCAGATGGGTGGTGTGTTGTTGCCACCAGATCTTCCCTTTGGTACCCAAGCTGTCAGCTGAGGGGGTCAGTCTCCGTCCCCACCCCACAGGTGTGGAGCTGTGCCAGGGGGCTTTCTCTAAGGACATGGCCAAGGGAGACTGCAGGTTGGAGGACTTCCCAAGAGGCCATTCTCTGGAGGCAGGTGCCTGCACTCAGGGTGCTCAGGATGCTCAGGAAGGCTGTGGCCAGGCTGGAGACCCATGGTCTGTTCTGGTTCTCCTAGCTCGATGGTGTGGGAGGTGTGGAGCAGGGACGTGCCTGCACATGAGAAGCACAGCAATCACTGGGGAGCAGGGTCATGATAAGCTGGGTATTTCACACCCTTCCCTGCCAAGGAAGGGTGGGAGAGGCCAGGAGGTGCAAGGGGCTGGAAGAGGAAACCAGCTGCATGAGTCACCACAGCGGCCGGCAGCTGATGGGCAGGAGACCCACAGGAAACGCCGTTTCCCCTGGATAAGGTGCAGAGGAGAAGTTGGCACCAGCCCATGGGCACAGGTTGTCCTGAGTGCTGCTGGGCGCAGGGCACACATACAAGCAGCAGAGCCAGCTGGAGAAGGTGGCAGATTTTTGGTCAGCACCACCACTGGTCCTGATGTGCTGGTCTGGGGGTGGTGGGTTCCCCTGGGCCATGGGACCCCTCTTACAACAGACGTCTTACACTGGGCTGGGTTTGGTGCTCAGCTCTGAGGCTGCTTGGATGCCCATGGTAGAAGGAATACATGTCAGCTGGTCAGCTTTCTGCCAGGGCTGAGGGTGCATGCACATCCTGAACTGAAGGGCTTTGAGCGGTCAACCCCACCAAGACAAGATAATGAGCCTTCTCCTCCGCACAAAACCCACACCAGTACCACTGGCCCCCTGAGTGCTAGCCCAGACCATGGCTTTGCTCATTTGCTGCAACTTCATCTGCTTAGGTGTGCGCAGATGTCCCTGCAGCATCCCTTGCACCCCTCAGCAGACCCATGGCCACAGGACACTTTCATCACTGGTTACTGGCCCAGTGGAGATTGCACCCCAGAAGGATGGGCAACCAAGGGCTCTTCCCACATGTGCTCCTGGGTCTTCTTTTGGGCAGGCTATGGTGATGGCCCATCAGATCTGGAGAAAGGACAGTGTCTTCTGGCTTCCAGTAAATGTCTCCTTTGAAATGATGGAGTTGGTGTCTCAGGGCAGGTTGTGGAAATCCTGCCCAGTGGGTCACCTCAGGCTTGTCCATGAAGAACTCCTGGAGAACAACACACAAGCAGTCCTGATGTGGAAGTAGAGCAGAACTCGCTGCCCAGCTTGGTTCTCCAGCCCCTCCCTCCTGGAGGGGCATCTTCTCCGAGGGCTGAGGGCACTCGGGGGGTCAGGAAGCTGCGGGCACTGCCTGACTCAGTTCCTCCTGGTGGTGACAAGGGCCC
Organism: Calidris pugnax; assembly: GCF_001431845.1. Classification (NCBI taxonomy): domain Eukaryota; kingdom Metazoa; phylum Chordata; class Aves; order Charadriiformes; family Scolopacidae; genus Calidris; species Calidris pugnax. Next base: position 9,180,066 of record NW_015090977.1, read on the forward strand.
TTAGTGAACAGATGTGGGAGGCACAGAAACATCCCAGGTGTCACAGCACATGGGGCTGGGCATGGGCCAGCCCTGCCTCAGTGAAGCTTTGCCTTCCCAACAGCTCCCGTGAGCTGGAGAGTGGCCTCAGGCCACTGTATAGTTCCTGCCTGGGGCTGGGATGGAGACATCAGCAAAAGGGTAAAGGCAGGCCGGGGAGCCGGGAGTGGTCCATGATGCCACCACAGCAACTCTTGCTGCTTTGGTTCAGCCATCGCTCATCATGGTCCTCTCTTTGTTCCCAGCCTCCTCTCATCCCACCCACCCATCACCTCCTGCAGGCAATGGGATCCTCCTGCCATCTCCAGTATCTCCCTGGCCCAGAAAAATGTGGGCAGAACATGGGGATAGAGAGGGAACAGGCAGCCTGGCCCAGGTTGGGAGGGGGGCAGAGCCTGGTGCCCACACCGATGCCTAGGGATGCCCATGGGGTGCGATGGGGGTGGCACTGGGTCTGGGAGGGCTCCGGGGTGTTCTGCTCCTGGGGCCTGGCACTTCCACACCAGCAGAGCTACGCCGGCTGCTTTGCTGGGATAGCTTTTCCCCCGCTATAACTTAAGCCCATTTGATATCCTGTCTGCCACGAGCGGGGAGAACAGACTGTTCCCTTCCCCTCCGTAGCTGTTTTATGTCTTTGAAAGGACCAGCACGTCTGCCCTTGCCAAGGCTCTGCAAGCCCCATCCCGATCCCCAGAGCTGCTCACTCCTCGGACCCGTGCTCTCTCCCCTCTCTTTGTCCCCTCGCCGCGGGCAGCGCGGGCAGTGCCCTGGCACCAGTCCTGCTGTCCAGCCTCACCGACACGCGCTTGGGTTGCTGCGGCACAGCCTGGCGTGGGTGCTCACAGAGGCTCACACACACACACCAGGAAGGGCACAGAGGGCATTTGCTGGAGAACACCCCAAAGCACGTCATCTGAGGCGATGAAATGGCCAAGATCAGGCTGGGGGCGTTGCGTGCCACGAGAAGCCGAAATCCCTGGCCCTGCACACAGGGCAGGTCTGGTGCTGCCAGGCAGAAGCACTGCGGTGGGATGTGGGGAAGAACGCTGGGGAGCAATGCTAGACCCAACAGCCTTGCCGCAACGGCCCCTAAATAAGAAAGGTAGCCTGGAAACTGGGTCTTAAAGCTGGCCCAGCTGTCTGAGCTTCGGGCAAGTGATGGAGCTGGGCACGGTGGCAAGGACATCCCTGTGCCACTGGCCACATCCCTGCTCACTGGCCTCCCTGCCGCCGTGCCAGGGGAGGGGGCCAGGCAGAGACGAAGTGGGGCCAGGTTGGGGCCGGGCGGGGGGAACCGGGCAGGCACCGTCCGTACGGCTTTTGGTCTTTTTCCACCAAAGAGTTTTGGGGCGGGGGGTGTTTTATATCTAGATTTTTTTGGAAGGGTTTTGGTTTGATTTCCTCCTCCGCCAAGCACTAAGCGATCGCTCTTTCCCCCCTTGGCAGGAGCTGCCTGTCTCGTGGTGTTGACCTTGGCTGGGCTTTCTCTGCGGCTGGAGCGGACTCACACCATAAATTCCCTGTCTTCTAGGAATCTAGCATGGGAAAGAAAAGAAACACTAAAGAAAATCATGGATTAAAATATTTTGCATCTTAGCACATAACAAAAGGGGGTTGGCATTGAGCAGCCAGATGACTTCCCCAAGCAGAGAGGTGTTGCAGGCACAGCCCAGGCACCGGCAGGTTTGGGTGCTGCAAGTGATGGCACCCATGGCCAACCATGGGGACAGGAGCTGCCCTGTCCTAAGGGAGAGCCATGGCAGGGGATGCCATGGTCCTCAAGCACTCACAAAGACGAGCACTGGGTGTTGCTGCCTCTCACGTACCCACTGCACAGCCTGAGGACGCTTGGGGCAGTGGGACAAGCCAGCCATGTGTGGGATGATGACCCAGGAGCAAAGCTGAAACTTTTGTAGAAGCGGGTGCTGTGACAGGGGCAGGTCACCTTGCCACCCTTGCCAGCACCCGAGGTGGCCCATTGCGCAGAGCACACCTTTCCCCTCTGCTGCGAGCTTCCCCTGGGAGTGCCCTGGCTGGTGTTCACCATGGCTCCATGGCTTCGAGGGCAGTTCAAGCCACCTTGCCTGGCCCTGGTACAGAAACCCCAACAGGGGAGTGGTGATGTGAAGTGGCAGACGCCAAGTGGGCCAAGCCCCGGTTGCTTTCACAAGCAGGCAAGATACAGCACGGCCCCTAATTGAATCCAGCAGAGTTGCCTCGGACAGACAAAACACAGCAGTGACTCAGAGCACCGGGCTGAGCAGACACAACCGTCCCAGAGCCTGGGGAGATGGGCCAGCACCCTGGGGTGGGGGGCTCACCCAGCCCAGTACAGTGATACTGCCCCACGGGCCCCTGGGGTGTGGAGGAGAGGAGATCCCCATATGCGAGAGGTGTTAGGACAGCCCCTGAGATTGGGATGTCCAGGGTCCTCCTGGGTGTGCAGGAGCCCAGAGGAGCTGGAGGTGCTGAGGGCACTTAGACAATGGGTGCTGTGGAGCAGGACACCCAGCAGTGCTGCACAAAGGTATCGAGGTGCCCCCCAAGGGGTGGCCAGGACCCCTGCATGGAAGGTCAGGACTCCTGCACCCTGCCAGGGCTGGTGGAGCCCACTGGCAGGCTGTTGCAAGGGGCAGGAGTGGCTGGTGCCTCAAAAACCTGGCTATGATTGTTTCACACCCTGTTCTCCGCTGCCTGGGCTGGATATTAGCTGAAGTCCATCATGCAGGCATGGGACAGGGATGTTTGAAGGTCCCCCAGGGAAGGAAGGACACAGCCACAGGCCGCTGGCAGCTTGAGCATTGACGGGAAGTAAAATCTTTCTTTATTTCCCCATAGGAGATAAAAATCTTTCTTTCTATCAATGTGCCTGAGAACTCTGCGGAGCGGTGAATCGGAGACAGGCAGGGCCCATCCTCAAGACGGGTCCCTGGGGGGGTCTGAAAGCCATGACGTTATGGGGACGGGAGTTTGCCGTGCTCGGGTAGCAGGTTTACATCTTACATGTTCTGGGAACGCCAAAGCACCATCTATTTAATGCTTTAAAAGGGCCCCATTTCCCCGAGCTTTAAGCCCAAGCAGCTGGAAGGAGGCCCTGAGCCCCCCGAGTGTGAGCAATACTTCAGATCTCATTTAAAACACTTTACTGCAGCCATCGTGACTGCCCGGCCAGGAGCAGTGGCAGTGCTCGTTCCTGCTTCTCCTGGGCTTCCAGGGACGGGGAACCACAGAATCTTCATGGTTGGAAGGGGCCTTTGGGATCATCGAATCCAACCATTAAAAAAAAAACCAAATCAAAAAAACCCACACAACATCAAAACAAAAAACCCAACATCCCATCACCACAACAATCACCCCCCCCAACACTCTCGGGCACTAGAGCATGCCCTGAAGTGCCACGTCTACACATTTCTTAAATACCTCCAGGGATGGTGACTCCACCACCTCCCTGGGCAGGCTGTTCCAGGGCCTGACCACCCTCTCAGTAAACTAATCAATCCCAATATCTAATCTACCCTTCCCCTGCCCCAACTTCAGACCATTTCCTCTGCTCCTGTCATCATTCCCTTGGGAGAAGAGGCCAACCCCCCCCTCTCTACACCCTCCTTTCAGGGAGCTGTAGAGGGCAATGAGGTCTCCCCTCAGCCTCCTCTTCTCCAAACTAAACATGCCCAGTTGCCTCAGCCTCTCCTCCTAAGACTTGTTCTCCAGACCCCTCACCAGCTTGGTGGCTCTCCTCTGGACATGCTTCAGCAAGGGGCAAGCCATTAAAATACAACACAGCATCCAAATCAGCCGGAAGGGAAGGGGAATTGGATAAGAAACATGAAGCGACGGGGTCACACAGACAAAGCTATGAGTGGCAAAGCTGGGTGGGTGACACATGGTGACAACAAATGACCCGGAACAGCTGGTTCCTGGGGGGCTGATGGGTGGCAGCTGCTGGCGCGGGGTGGGCATGTCATGTCACACATCACTTGTGATGGGTTTGAATGTCATGGCATACATCATGAATCAGCCGTCACGGTGGGTAACGACTTGCTCTCCCCTCCCACCGTGCATCTGGGGGGGGGTCGAGCAGTGGGGACCAAAGAGGGGCATCTTCCCACAGTAGCTAGGGGGGCTCTTGCAATGGGGAAGGGTGATTACAGGAAGCCTGAGAAACATCAAAAAGCTGGAACAGGGTTAATGATGGCCCAGAAAAAGTGAAGGGTACCCCATGAACCTGACCCAACACAGACAGAACAAGGATCAGGCGCAGGGTGTCTCTGCCAGTGTGTGTGGTATCACTGATGCTGGCTGAGGAAGACAGCAGTGCTGGTACTGACCCCCTTGGTGACAAATCAGCGCCTGGGACTGTGGCGTCCCTGCCAAAAACCTGCTGGGAAACATGAATTCAGCGTAAGAACCTCACCTCAAAGCTCTCTGTGGGACCAGCCAGGAGGTAGCCCAGCCAAGGGGCAGTGGAGGTGCAGAGGAACTACCCTCACTGAGGCTTTTATCAATGTCCCACCAGCACGTGGCTGTGGTGGGAGGAGAGGAAAGGAGCACATCTGATGGGGGATCATCAGACCTGGGAAAGGGGCTTGGAGGGACATAGGGTGTGGGGGTGACGGGACAGCACCATGCATCCCCAGCATGCAGGCAGTGCCACGGTGAGCGGGTATTGGGTGGTGAAATGCTGCAGGGGTCCCCAACTCATCACACTGAGGTGAAGTGAAGGGAGAAGTTGATCCCAGAGCATGTCATGAGGGGAAACGGGATAGCAGAGGCTTCGGGTACAGCAAAGCCACGATGGGAGGAGGGAGCTGGAGGACGCAACGGCACCAAGCAGGCTGGGAGCAATGTGCAAGGTGCCCTTGAGCACAGGATGACCTCAGCATGGCTGTGTAGAGACCAGACCTGAGCGTCTCCTGAGCAGCACTACATCAGCTACAAGGTCTGCCTGCAGCGTCACCTTCCCAGACAGGACAGTTGGGTCTCACAGACCTATTCCTTCCCTCTCTGCTTTCCAAAGGATGATTTCCCTGGGGTGGTCTCTGTGGCTGCGCAGCAGGGCCGAGCATCACAAGAGAGAGAAGCGGGGACCTGTAGGAGGATGTCCAAGCCACCACTCCCAGCCTGGCCGTGGCAGCGTGTCCATGTCCTCGTGCGCCGGGCTGCAGCCGCAGGTCGAACGCCGGCCTGGGAAGCACTCCTGAGGGACCCATTCCCATCTTCTGCTACCACAGGCAACCGCTCGGGTAATCCTCCTCATAAATTTTTCAAGCTCCATCTTGAAACCAGTCAGGCTATTTGCAGCGCTGGCCAAGCGCCAGGGTTTCTAGTTCACCAGAAATGTCGTGTTTGTTTGTTTTTTTAATCTGGGCTGGGGCCAAACTGGATCTGCACCAGCTTTTTGGGTTTTTTTTTCGTTTTTTTTTTTTTTAAGTTTCCGGTGAACCACAAGCTTCCCAGCCCCACAGCTGCTCGGTGAACTGACGTGCCTGTCAGCTCCACAACTCACACCAGCCATGAGCACGGTGGGATCTCGTCTGTGATGGCACCATCACAGCCACTGGGATGCCACCATCACCTGCGTCACCGGGATGGCACCCAGTACCATCCTAGTGATGCTCTCAGGTGACCCTGCCAGCCACCCACCCAGCCTGGTCCCACCAAGGGTTTCCCCTTCCATCGCTGCCCTGCTGGCATGGAGGTGTTTGGGGCAATGAGGATGCAACGTGACTTTTGACAAGGCTCTTGGGCCGAAGATTTCCACTGAGCTGTGGGTTTTGCCCCTGCTTGACCCCAGGAGAGGCTGTTGGAGGGTCGCCTTTGGTAGGGAGGGGATCACTTCTCTCACTCGTGGCGTAACCATGTTCACGGCCAGCTGATAGCCATCTGCTTCTCCGCCAGCACTGTCCTGAAGCCTAAATAGCTCCTCTCCGTCCTGCTGTTTACTCCCAGATGTATTTATAGACCAACTCTCTCCCAGCCTTCATTTGCCTAGACTAAACAAGTACTTTCAAGCTCCTTTCATAAAACCAGCTCTCCTTCCACCCGCCTGTCCCACCTCTTCCCATGCCAAACCCTTCATCGCGCCCGTGGGTGAGCAGAGTCAGGGCCAGGGCAGCTCTTGGCAGTGCCCACTTGACAGCGTGGGTACAAGCCAGCCCCTGCTATGAGCACCCTGCCAACAGGGTTTGTCCTTTCCAAGGCCACATTGGCAACTCCTGTGTTCCCAAACTGCTCTTCCATTTCTCTTTCGACTTTCATGGAGGCATTTAGGGGTGCTGTGCCAACACTTGACCTTGCCCTTAGATTTCTTCTAGCCCAGCCTTCCCAGAATGCTGTTTTGCTCCTTCTCTGTGTCCATGATGCTTTCCCATTTGGCACTCCAGCAAATTTCATTAGCAAGGCCATAGTCTCAGGATGAGCTCCAGCATCTGCCTTCAAGCCACAGCTCATCTTTCAGCACACCCCCCTTCTTCGTGCTGCCCCCCTCCTTGTTCAGTTCCTCCCTGTCCAACAGCCGAACCCTTTGTGCCCGTTTCCCCACTTTTCCGCTCCATTTCCAAGCAGCTTTTTCTCATGCACTTTGCCAAATGAAGGGCAGATGGACAAGTCCTGGCAGCAGCCCCAGGCAGATCCATGAGCACGTCGCTGTGGCGCTGCTGGGGAGCGTGAGCAGCCCCATGGATCAGGCTGTCCCAGGAGCTCAAAGGGAGAGGGACCATCGCTGTGCCTTGCCTCGGAGATGGGCTGATGGATGAGGTCGAGCTCCCAGCTGCTAATGCAGACACCGGGCTCCCAGCAGTGGGGGACTGATTCCCGGTATCCTCTGGCAAGTGTTGGCTGGAAGGAGACTGATGCCTCTGGTCCAACCTCCCCTCACAGAGGTCCCCATCCTGGAGCATGGGAGCCACTGAGGGAACAGCACAGACCTGGGCCGATTAGGTGTGGTGAAGAGGAGACCAAGGGCAGCGGTAAAATACCCCTCAGGGCTCAGGCAGTGCTCTTATCAGCTGATTTAGCCCAGATCCTCCAGCATCCTGTCAGGATGCATTTTTAAAGGAAAGCTGCTTTTCTTTCTCCTTTCTGGAGACTGGGAAGCTCAGGTTAGGACTGGTGAAGGCTCAGGTTATCACATGCTGCTGCATCACGCTCCTGATGGTGAAGCCACATAGAATCATAGAATCATAGAATGGTTAGAGTTGGAAGGGAAATTAAAGATCATCTAGAACCAACCCCCCTGCCACGGACCGGGACACCTCACACCAGACCAGGTTGCTCCAAGCCCCCTCCACCCTGCCCTTGAACCCCTCCAGGGATGGGGCAGCCACAGCTTCTCTGGGCAACCTGGGCCAGGCTCTCACCACCCTCACACCAAAGAATTTCTTTCTGGTATCTAATCTAAATCTCCCCTCTTCCAATTTAAAACCATTATCCCTTGTCCTGTCACTGCACTTCCTGACAAAGAGTCCCTCTCCAGCTCTTCTGTCGCCCCCTTCAGATATTGGAAGGCTGTTATGAGGTCTCCCAAGAGCCTTCTCTTCCCCAGGCTCAACACCCCCAGCTGTCTCAACCTGTCTTCATAGGAGAGGTGCTCCATCCCTCTGATCATCTTTGTGGCCCTCCGCTGGACCTGTTCCAACAGGTCCATGTCCTTCCTGTGTTGAGTACTCCAGAGCTGGACACAGTACTCCAGGTGGGGTCTCATGAGTGCAGACTAGAGGGGCAGAATCACCTCCTACAACATGCTGGCCACGCTTCTTTTGATGCAGCCCAGGATGGGGTTAGCTTTCTGGGCTGCCAGTGCACATTGCTGGCTCATGTTGAGCTTCTCATCCACCAACACCCCCAAGCCCTCCTCAGGGCTGCTCTCCAGCCATTCTCCACCCAACCTGTATTTGTGCCTGGGATTGCCATGTGGGACCCTGCGCTTGGCTTGGTTGAACTTCATGTGATTTGCAGGAGCCCACCTCTCAAGACTGTCCAGGATGGCATCCCTTCCCTCCAGAATGTCGACTGCACCACTGAGCTTAGTGTTGTTGGCAAACTTGCTGAGGGTGCACTCCATCCCACTGTCTGTGTCTCTGACAAAGATGTTAAACAGCACTGGTCCCAGTACTGACCCCTGAGGGACACCACTTGTTACTGGCCACCACTTGGACATTGAGCCAATGACCACAACCCTTTGAGTGCGGCCATCCAGCTAGTTCCTTATCCACATGGCACAAGTGTTTTTTGTCCGTGGGGAGAAGGACAAAAAGCACCTGCTTTTGGGTGCCCCAAAGCACCTGTGGGAGCACCCTCGTGCTGTAGATGGTCAGAAGTGCACCAGAGGGTCTCCCCACCACCATGAAATGCCTGTGGCTCTCCAAAAGCCAGAGATGATTTCTGAAGCCAAAAAGTTTCTGCCCAGCATGGGGTGGTGGTAGTTTGGACCTCACACTGACAGTAAAAAGGAGGTCACTCTGTGGCCCGAGACACTGCAGTAGCCCAAGGCACAAACGTGATTCAAGGCAGTTCACTGTGAGCAAGAGGGATACTGTCCCAAACAGCAACGATGTTTTCTGGGCCTCAGGAAGAGCCAGTTTCCTAAATCTGAGAACAATTATGAGTGAGATTGTCTTGGAGGAAAAATTTAAACAGAACAAAATGGGAATGATGGCTGGGAATCTTTCAGAAATATTTTCCGAAGAGCCCGAGTGTTGGCCGGGGGCAGCGGTGCCGAGCTCGAACGATTGTGAGACCCATCAGACCTCCCCGGACTGGCAGCACGTCCCTCGCCTGCCCCAGCCAGGGACCCTGGCAGCTCTCATCCGATGGTGCCCGTCTGCGTCACGCTCTGCTTTCTAGGGAAAGTGGCTCAGAGGAACAGCAGCCAGCAGGTCCTTGCCCTCAGGGCTCATCAAAATTGTCAGCTTGACCCCCTGCCTGAGCCTCCCTGAACGGAGCAGTTCTGCAGCAGGGAGAGCTTTCTCAGCCCTTCCTCCATGCCTTCAGGCTCGGGCAAAGCCCTGCTCCTCATTAGGAGAAACAGCTGCAGCAGGGGATATGTTTTCTCTTGTGTTTTGCCATCCTTTTTCTCAGCCCCCGGCTCTGTCTACGCTCCCGTTTGCGGAGCCCTCACCTCCTGGGAGCCCAGAGAGACTTGTGCCCCACAGGCAGCAGGAGTGGGGACGCGGCTGGGCACCAGACTGGGACTGCCCAGGGTGTCCCACCTGGCCAAGTGGTCCCCAGCTGAGCTGACCTGTCCCCAGGGACACTTGGCAGCCACCTGGTGTCACCTTCACTCACAGACAACCCGACCCCACCACTGCAGGATGATCCTGGACACTCGGTGGGATGGTCATGCGGATCCAGCATCACCCAAGAGGAGCAGGCCAATCTGTGAGTTGGAGACACAAATACAGCAAACAGAGACACTGTGCCAGAGCAGAAAAGATAAATTTTTAAGTCTCAGCACCAAAATTGGGAAGGAAAACAAGCAAAGACCTCAACCCTGGGGGCACTGGCGGGGACTCAGCTCACCCAGACCCAGTGGGACTATGAGAGCAGCCCCCAGGTATGACCATAGAGAGACCATGGTGGGCACTGGGAAAAGTAAAACTGCTCTGCAATTCATTTCTGCCCCTGGCACCTGTCTGAGGCAGCTTCAGCTTATCCAGAGCCTGGTCAAGGCAGGGGCAGCGTGATGCTGGTGGGCATCATGTCCCCAGGGAGAGGGGCTGTGTCAGGCAGAGCCTGTGTGAGCTTAGACAGAAAAATAAAGATTTGCTTTTCCAAAAAAAAAAAATAATTATTTGCTAGGAAAAAAACAGAGTGTTCTAGTTTTATCAAAGCAATATAAGGTTTTTGCTCACAAAAACTGAAATAATTTTACTAAAATATTAAAATAAAAGGAAGGAGTTGAGAAGAGCTCAGACCCCCAAAGAGATGCTGTCAGACTTTGATTTCTCCAAAAGCAGAATCTGTTTGTTTCAGGCCAGACTCCACCAAGCGATGGGAGATCACTGAGCTGCCAGTGCATGAACGACCCTGCCTCTGCCATTCTCCGTGGCAGTGGCCACGTCCTCACATCCAGCTCCTCCATGCGCTGCTGCTGCAAGCCCACAGGAGCGGCTGGGTTTGGACACAGGTCCGAGTGTTTTTGAGCTCCCCAGGTGCAGGGATGACCAGGAGCAAGACCTGGGCACTTGACCTGAGCTGACAACAGGATTATTTCATACCATGAATGGCACATCCAATATTAATAAGAAAGTTTGATGAGGAATTCTCTCTCCCTTGATGACTGCCACCCTGAGAACTCCTTGCCCCAGTGCTGGAGTCCTGAGCCCTTCCCTTCCTCCTGAAGCCACGGCGCTCGCGGGGTCCCACATGGGCTGTCCCTGTGGGGAGTGCACGGCTTCTGCTGGGGGAATGGGCTGGGGACAGTCCTTGTGTGTTTTATATTGGTATTGGGATCAATATTGGGTTTTTAGTGCTATGAATGTTAATTATCTACCCTTATTCTATTAAATCTGTTTATAACCCCCATGTTCCCTTGTTTTTTCCCCGATTCCCTCTCCCGAGTTGGGAGGGGTCATTGGGTGAGGGAATAATTGTCTAAATGACAATAAATTGCTGTGGGTTCCTCAAACCATAACAGGTCCCCAGCCCAGCTTTGTGCACCCAGCCTGGGTAGAGCAGAGAGGTCAAAGGCTCCAGAGCACCCTCTTTCTGCCTTTCCACGGGGACAGCAGTGCTGGCACCTGCACCTGGAAACCTCTTTCCACAGGAGCTTGACCATCCGTTGCGCAGCTGCAGCATTTGCTGCCCATGTGCGCTCCTCCAAGGCTCGTCCTCCCTCTGCAGACGTGGATCAGACACTTGTAGGGGAGAGACACCAGAACAAATGTAAACAGGAAGAAAAGCTGCAGAGAACTGTCTCTCAGCTGCTCTATAGGGTCATGATTTATTTCAGGTACCTAAATGCAGGTTGACATTCTGATGACACAAGGTTAATCCTGGCTGGAAGCTTGTTGTGCTGGCGCCAAGTGTTGCTTGTGTCCCAGCAGATTGACACAGTTGTGCCAATATCCAGCCCAACACAGCTCTGAATTAGATCAAATGTCTGAACATTTGATCTAAGCCCCTTTCTATACCTCCCTGAGCATGTCGTGCTTCAAAACCTCATTCCTGGTTGGAAAGCAAAACTCTGCTCCTCCGCTGTCGATGCCAGGCGTTGTATAGCTGATCCCCTCTCCTCTTGGCGAGACCCAGAGTCTGAGCTGTCTGAAGTGACAGGCTGTGCACTAAAGCAAGTTAGAAAACAGCTTTGCAAACCACTGTGGTGGTTTTCCTGATCTCCTCAAACACCTCCTTCTTGCAGCTTGGAAGTTTCCAGCCAGGAACGTATACCCATTTTTCTTTTCTTCCCCTCCCCTCCTCACGGCCATAAAAATCAAGACCGTCTAGGATCTGTATTCATTGCACTTTTCCATTTCCACCCGCAGCTTTTCCAAACCTCTTCACCTCTGGAAGAGCTACAGAAGCAGCAAAAGGAAAACTGAAACCCAGGAACGCACCATTGCACGGCTGTGCCAAGCATAAGGACTTTCGGAGTGTCAGCAGGACAGAGGAAAAAGCCCCTTCAGAGTTGTTTAGAGAGAAGTGGATACTCTTCCCCATGAGAATCAGCTGTGTGACTCTGACTTCCAGCCAGATCAAGCCCTTGGCCCCACAGCTTGAGGATGCTGTCCCTCCTGTGCCTCCGCCTGGGGCAGCGGGAGGCATGGCATTCTCCACAGTGGTGTCAGTCACTGGTATTTGGAGGATAAAGGGGTGGCTGCTGACTCCATCCCAGGGCAGAGGTTCCCGGCTGTGTGTCCATCAGGCCTGGCACGGGCAGGAACAGCACTGGCTGTGGATGGGGAGCTGCTTGGGGATGGAGGAGATCCACCCCAGGATGGGCACCAGGGTGTCGTGGGGATGAAGATGGAGGCAGAGGCAGGGACTCTGCCTCCATGTGCCTGAAACTGGAGATTGAAAAGGTGAAGCAGACAGAGAGCACTAGCACTGCTCATCTTCACTGAGCTCTGAGCATCTCCTCTGCACCCCTGAACCCACTGCTCAAGCCAAGGGCATCCCTGGAGGAGCCCGTTCCCGTGCTGAGCCAAGGTGGTCCATACCCACCGCACTCTTCTTCTGCTGGGGGTACTGGGGCAGAGACACGCTCAGTGCTGAAGACGTGGAAGGGCTGGGTGGGTTCATTACACACAGAGCTGGGGAGACCTGGAGGGGTGCAGGCTGCCTCTGGACAATCAGCACAGCAGAAGCCTTCTGCAACCCATCTGACTGCTTCTGTGGGTCAGAGAAGTCTTGTGGGACCCAGGAGAGGGGACGGCTCTTCTGCGCCGCGCTTACGGGCTGAGTGTGGTTGAGCCAGCGCGCGAGAGCCACAGGAACCTCATGGCATGTATTACAGATGGACGCGTCCCAGGTTAAACATGCGCCATATGGGCTTGCATCAGCACTGAGGGCTTTTCAAAGAGCGTCCCGTTCGCAGTAACCAGCCTGGAGGCTGATGTTATCCAGATGATACTGTTGTCTTTGGAAAGGCTCCTAAACACTTGAAAAACACCTTCAGCCATACTCCAACGCAGCAGAACAGGACTGAGATTAGAAATTGCACTTGGCAGTGTTCAATCTGTCCAATGGGATTAAAACCAGATCCAGTTCACGTCTCTGCAATTACACACCTCCCTTCCATAGAAGAAGTGCTTTCTCTTTCATCTTACATCACGGGTATGCACATTTTATTCTTGCCTTAGCCTCAGCTGTAGGGCTCTTGAGAGCATTTCAATGCACTCTCAAACTGTTCTGGACAGATGTTGCACAAACTAGTTTCAAAACAGTGGTGGTCTTGATCATGACTAGCCCAGAGTTTAATACTGTTGGATTCTGGGTATCCCACTGGGACAGCATACAGATGTCTCAGACTAAGGATTTTGAATTATACTGCACCAAATCCGTGAAGGCAGTGCTGATAAGGCCATATACTTGTGTCAGTACAGTGAGAGAAGGCACTTCACAGGAAAAAAAAATGGCAGCACTGGTTTAATTATGTATAGGTTACTGAAAGATGGAGAAGTTGGAGAAGTGGGTGATACCTTGGGATCATCCATCTGAAATGAGGACACAATAAAACCCTCTGAGGACATCCCTAGCCACCAAAGACCCAGCCCACAGTAATGCACCTGGCTGAGGATCAGCACAGTTTTTTCTAGTTCATGGTTCATGCCCCAAGAGAACACAATGGAAACCACTTGTTTCTCCGACATTTTTTTCTGGATGCCTGCAGGGGTCCTCTGATTCAGAAATGACATTGCCTGTAAGGAGACATCTGATAATAAGAGAGCTTAAGATTTCCAAGCACCTTGTCCAGCTCCATCACTGTCTTCAGCCTATGGCCTTAAAGTTTCTCAGAAAGACCAGGGAGTGTACAATAGTTGGACTTTGAAAGTCTCTGGTGGACAGAAGTCTTGACCACGGACAATCTTCATGTTGATCTTTAAGCTAGACTTTGTAAGAACCTGCTAACCTGTGAATGAGAGCTCAGAATATCCCCACAGACCCTGCCAGTATCCTAATGTGCTTTCCAGAAGGAGCTGCAGGCTCGTCGTCTGACCTCTGGATACAGCGGTGGCTTTTTCTCTCACCAAAGGGGACTGCTTCTTCCCAGAGAGATGCTCCTGGTGCTACAGACCTCCTAGGACAGTCCATGCATGAGGTTTGTGATCAACTCCAGGTAGAGAGAGCACCAGCTCCCTGCTAAACCCTCCCCACCGGTATTTCTCAGCTTTTTCAGTGTTTCATTACAGACCAGTAGTTACAAGCTCCTCACCCCTGCACGTACCACGTGTGGGCAGAAAGAAGTCTGAGCTCTGGAGATGGAGCAGAGACTGCAGCATCCGGGGAAGGTCCGGAGAGAGAAGAGAAGAGAAGAGAAGAGAAGAGAAGAGAAGAGAAGAGAAGAGAAGAGAAGAGAAGAAAAGAAAAGAAAAGAAAAGAAAAAAGTCAAACAAGGACGTCTTGGAGGGAGGAAAATCTCACAGCGAGGGATTCGTTGTGGGCACTGTCGAGACACAGTACATGTAGGGACTGGAAAATCCCCTTGGTCACTGATGATCTGCCTGCCTGTAAGCCAGACCCTGGCGTGCGGGTTTCGTAAAGCTGCAGAAAGGAGATCATTGGAAAAAACTCATCATGTGGAGCACAACCGCATCACAGCTGGACGGGGGGGTGATCCTGCAGCGGCTGCATGGGGGGACAGAGGCAGCGCGGAAAAGATCGTGCTGGAAACTGTTTTGGGAAACATTTTGGGGGGGTGGAATATGCCAGATGGCAGCGTGGGACCGCTCTGACCTTCAGATGGGTACAGCAGGGCTCTGTGCATCTGTGCTGGGCACCCAGCCTCCCCGCTGGCCCTGGGGAGAGAGGAGGGCTGGGGACCATGCCCGGACCTGTCTTCAGTGTCCTTGTTGGGAGGAGAGGGACAGGGCTGGAGAAGCTTAGGAAATGGTCGGTAACATGTAATTTTAGAAAATAACGTTGTCCTTTCATAAGAGCAGCTAAAAACGTCCCTCTGGCACTCGGGCAGATCCGACAGAGGAACCAGCTGGCAAGAGGGAGACACAAGATAGCGAAGCACTGCAGAGCGGGTCTGTGCAACACGGAAAAAGAAAAGGCTCTTTAGTCTGTGATTAAATTTGGTGTGAGAATGGCATGCTCTGCTGTGCCTGGCAGGGGAGAAGCTTTGGAGCAAGTGGCAGGGGTCAGATGTTCTGATGTAGGATGTTTCATCTGGATCCTCACCGGTTCCCCTGGAGGAAGCCCAAGCCTTCCTGCATCTGTGCTCCTAATGCCTTATCTGGGAGGTGCTTCCCGGGACTCCCTGGGGCTATGCTGCACATCCAAAATATTTCACAAAAAGATACTGCAAATATTTGAGATACTGAAGGCAGTGGAGTTCACAGGGATTGTATTATACTACAGGGAAAAATGCCAGAGGAACAGAACCAGAGTCCTAAAAACCTCTAGGAGGGACTTACAACAGCAGAATACTCCAGGTTAAAGAAATAACATATGAGAAGAAGTTGAACAAAGGTGAAGCCCCAGCTGTGCCAGGAGCTGCCTGAGCTGCCCACACAGACCCTGTCTGCTGCCCCAGCCTTCAGGCATGTGGCACCGCTTGGTCTCCCACCCGAGCACCAGTCCCAGCCAGCAATGCCTTCTGAACCAGCTGGCAAATACCAGATCAAATCCAGCTCATTCCCGTTGGGAAATGTACAAAATCAGATGATGTCACTTGCCGGGGACAGGGCCCCAGCACGGTTCTGGGGTGCACCCCTGCAAGAAAGACAGGGCTCTGTGCACAGCAGCACCACCGTCCTTCTCACCAATCCACCTGGAGCCACATCGTGATCTTTGAGATTTGGGCTACTTAAACTAGCCAGAGGGCACAGACCATCCTTTTGGGCTGAGGCAGAAACCTTGGAGAGTCTCGGTGCTGGCTGACCCGCTCTTCAGAGCTCTGAGGAGAAGCAAGGGAGAAGAGAACTGCAGACACAGAGGAGGACACGCTCCCTGGCATGGGCAGAGGTGCAGCAGGGACCATCCACGGGGTGAAACTCTGACCTGCTAAGGCTGCGTGTCCCGGGCACAGGCGTGTGGCAGCGTGGGAGGAGAGCCCTGACAGGCTGCAGGGATCCCAGGCTGCCTCTGCTTGGAAGCAGGATGAGCCCCGAGAAGGACAGGCGCATCCGGGGACCCACTGGCCGGGGTTCGCTGTGGCTGTAGAATAAAACATTGAATCGTGCAAGACCTTGAATGCTAGAAGCTGTCAAACAAAACAAATGAGGACAGTAGTTCCAGAAATTAGAGACACAATCCAGTGCTGGCATCAAGTCATTTGTATAATTAATGACACACTAGTTCTCAATTATCATTACTGCAATCCAGAAATAGCATTATTAGAGGCTACGACGCCCAGTCATGTAATGGCGTATATAAAAGCTGCACTCGCTAGACATGACATACCTACTGTGCTGGCGACAAATAATGAACCATAATTCTCTGTTAGGAGCTCGAGTTTCTGTAGAGACCAGGCTAACGATCCTCAGCCTAATGAGGTCATGGAAAACACTGTCAAATGCTTGAGTGGAGTCTTGACATACCTTCAGATACCTGAGCCATCCCATCCGGATCCCATTCAGTGTTGCTAAACTGCTGGAGAACTGCCTCGAGTCTGCAGCCGTCACCCACAGCGGCTGAGAAACAGATGATGTGGCTACAAAACCACCACAGCTGAGACCTGGGGAGCCTCACGAAGCCCACAAGGAAAGCCAGCAGAAGGCACGCGCTGGTGGGAGACAGCTCCTCCAGGCTTTGCAGACACTGGATACAAGAAGCACCGGACAGGACCCTGTGAAGATGACATCCTGCAACACCTAGGAGATGTGACCCGTGGTCCTCATGGGTCGGAGAAGCCCAGGACTTTCTGCTGCACCCTGAGGAGTTGGACAGACAGGAGGATGGACAGAACATGCACCCGCATCCCAGTTCGAGGGATAAATCACCCATCAGAAATTGTGCCGGTGGTGTGGTGGATCTCCATCCAACCCCTCCCAGCCTTTTCCCTCTAATATTTGCTAACTGCTGCTAGATTAAAGGCTGCGCTAAGATCAGTGCAGGACAGCTGTTAATGAAGACTCATTCACACCTCTGCAGATGTCCTCAGGGAATGTCCTGCCCTCTTTCCATCTCCTGGGACAGCGCAGTCTCCAAACCCTCCACAAAAGAGGACAATGAGCCCTCTCTGCCATGGGAGACCTCCCTCTGAAGTACAGTGCCCCCAGAGCACAGGGCACACTGTAAGAAAGGAAAAAGCAGCAAAAATTAGTCCCTGAAACAGGGACGGTGGCAGCAGGGACCTGGCAAGGATGCAGATGAGTTGCATGGGGGGCTGCAAGGGCTTGGCGTGCCCCGGCACCATCCCGGCTCTGCTGGGAAGCCCGGCAGGAGCGGGGCAGGCTCCAGGCACCCTGCTGGGCTCCAGGCGCTCAGAAATGGCACTGTGTGGTGAGATGCCGGAGGCAGCTGCCTTTCCTGGCCACGGGCTCCTCCGCCCATCAGTCAGAGGCGTCTGGGCTCGCCAGGGAAGCGATGGAGGGGGGTCTCATGGGCTGTGGCGGAGGGTGGAGGGTGGAGGGATCCTGTCCAGCCTCTGTGTTCCTGACAGCCAGCCTGGTGAGCCAGGGGCTGAGCTATCGGGGTGGCTGGCAGCTCGCAGGTTCAGCACAGGGATCACACACACACAGTATGGGGCCAAGAGCAAGAGCAGGAGACTGGGGCAGCGGTGTTCTGCCATTTCTGTGCAGAAGGGTGATGCTGGAGGGGAGGAAGGGTGGAGGCTGGGGAAGGAAAGCACATCCAGAGCCAATGTCCCCCCATCCTGAGGGCTGCCAGGCACCCGAGCTGCGTAGGAGCAGAGGTGCATCTCAGGGGACCCGACAAGACATGCGCCCTGGGTCTGGGGTCACCGCTCACCACTGTCTAGATGTGCAGAGACCCCGGGGTCCGAAGGGGATGTCTGTCCACACCACTGTCCTCGAGCAGCTCCACCAGTGCCGAGCTGTGCCAAGCGTGTTGCCGAGACAGCCGTGTTAAGCCCTAATTATGTCTGCTTGTCTAAGTTTAATGGGTTGTGACAGAGCCCTTTGGAGATATCTAAATAATCTCTGCTAATGGATCCCATCTGTTCCTCCCCGAGCACCAGAGTCGAGGCTGTCACGCCTGGTACAGAAGCTTGGACACCTGCCCAGTGGGCACTGGATACCCCTTATCAGAGAGATCTGCTGTGTGACCCCTCCCCATGCTTCCTCTTCCTCAGAGCAGAGCCCAGACAGTGGACACCAGCCCCAGATCCATGCTGGGAAGTGGGGGTACGCTTGGGAGGAATGCTGCGCCGAGGGGTGAGAAGTGCTGCTGCGAGGAGCTGCAGGGAAGGCTGCAGGTTGCTCCATTATTGTAGGACCTCCATTTCCCTTTTTTGCTCTGGCTTAGCTGTGCTAGCATCTCTCCAGGGCTAATCAGCATGAATGGGAACTCCAGTGAAGGTCCAGTGCCCTTGTCCAGTCTATGAACACCTGGATGGGTCCTGACCAGGGTGTGCAGGGACAGGACCAGCCTGTGGATGTGGCTCAGCCATGAATATCTAGGGAGGTCAATGAGGAGCCGGTGAGGCAGACCTCCCAAGGTGCTGTGCAAGTCCTGCTAAGGATGAGCCCTCTCCAGAGGCAGGAGGTAGCAGGAGGTGAGCTTTGGAGCAGAAAGCGGTCAAGAAGGAAATAACAGGGCAAACACAATGACTGTCTTTAAAGGGAAAGCCCACCCTCCAATGGGTTTTGCTAACAGGTAGAAGAACCTCCAGACAAAAATTGCTCTATGCTGACACTGCAAAATCCAGGTGGGATAGAATATGGGGCTAGACATAGTGGGGACATGTGGCAGCACAGGAGTAGAGCACCATGAGACATGCAACATAGCATGGCACGACCAACAGAGCTTGTGGTGGGGATGACCTGCAGCTGGCTGGCTGGCACAGCAGCGTCACCCCACCATGGCACAGTGGCATGTGGCCTGCCTCCTGGCATGGCATGATGTTGTCTGCCTGTCAGAGTGGTGTGACCTCTGATGGCCCTCTGCCTGGTAGGGGGGGCCCCAAAGGACCTGACTCCTGCAGGGAAGAGTTGGAGCAAGAGCTGTGTGTCCCTCTCAGCTGTCACAGCAGGGTTAACCTCTAGATACTGCACAGAGCCGTGGCGAGGGATGATCCTTCGATTTTCCATTATCCAGCAGGCCCTCTGTCACGCCGGAGCTATTTATGAGGATCTTCTCAAACCAGCGCTTGCATGCTCCAGCTGTAAATCACCAGAGATGATATCTGAGTATCATCACCGTGCATGAGATTGCGTCTCTGCCAAGTCCCAGCTGTGAGGAAGCCATTCCCTCCCCACCGTACGCACAAGCATCCCCTGGCCACTCGGATGTCTGGGGAACAGCCACCCCAGCACCCACCAAGGCACTGGTGGGTGGGTTGGTGGAGCTGTTGTCCAGCTCCCCACGGAAAATGTCCTTCTTGAAGAGGCCTCAGGAGCTTGAGGACCTCTTGTGGAGGAGCTCTCCATGGTCTCAGGCACTTGCTGCACTTCAGCAGGGGCAACCTTGGCCATCCCCACCACAAGGAGCATGTGCCACTGAGCACAGTAACGCTGATGGGCACAGCCCAACAAATAAGCATGCTGCATGTCCTGCCCAACCCCAGCCTTGGCGGTGGCAGTGGGTTGGCCTCTCCTGACCCACATGAGTAGAGAACTGGTTCAGGAGGACTGCATGATGCCATGCTCCCCAGACCACCAGGGAGACGCAGGCATAGGGCTGAGCCACCCATGGCATCTCCTGTCTGGCATGGTGGTGCTGGGGAGGAAACACCCACGGTCCAAGGCCTTGGGGAAAATGGAGGTCTGGTAGAATCTGGGTAGGGGTCAAGGGGAAGGGGCTGGTGCTCTTGCCAGAACAAGCTTGCAGCAGAGGCTGTCCTTGTACCACTGTGGTTGTGAGAACGATGTGAGACCCCTGCCCCAGATCTGGGGTTGTAAGCAAGAGATGTTGCTCCAAGTGCATCTCCTGAAGCTCCTGAAGCACAAGGATGGGGTGACCTCCAAAGCACATGAGGATGGCCTGCCCCTACCTCAGCAAACACCAAATCATCTTTCACCCTCACCCAATCCACATTGTCCCTTCCCCAGTCCAGTGGTGCCTCCCCCTACTACTACTTTCCACTTGCTCAAATCCCAGAGCCACGTCAAGACCATGCTCACCTGGAGATGTCTACTGCTACACATGGGTCAGTGCCACAGCCAACGGTACCCACAGCTTCCCAGCTGAACAGTATAGGGACTCACAGAGGTGGGAACCTACCCATAGTCCCACACCAAGACCACCTGCCCATCAGTTTCCTTGCTGTGTTCTTTCTTCCAGTGTCCTGGCTCACTGTGACTCTCCTGAGTCATACTCTCTTTCCTCCTCATGCTGTCCTCAGTAGGACTGTCCCTGCTCTTCTGCAGTTACGCGCAGTTTCTGCCTCACTTTGCCATCCTTATGTAGGTCTTTTCAGAAAATTCATCCACGCCCAGCTTGTTATATCACTTTTGCCAGAACTTTTGGAAGGAGAAATTTCTCAGGATGGAGAAATTCCTGACCTGCCGGACCATATTTGTGCTTCCTGGGGACAGAAGAGCACCCCAGAGCTCCCCACCCCATCCCAGGCATGCTGGGAACCACCAGCTGGACTGTCCGAGATTTCCAGCCGATTTTCAGCCTGGAAATCCCAACCATTGCAGCAAAGTGCGTAGGCTCTTTCCTGCCCAGCTCCACTTGGAGTCCAGCCCTCCCATCTCCTAGGCCTTCATCCAGCAAAGCACTTAAGTGCACACTCCTCCCTAAGTGAAATCAGTGGGACCACTCACACACTTAACTCTGAGACAAGGATCACCAGACCCACTGGCTTGTGTGACGGACTCCAAGTCCTGCTCCTTGGCTACATGCTCCTCAAGGTCCTGATGTTTTATTTTATTTTATTTTTGCTTTGGCCAGACCCATGAAAACAAGGGAGGTGCAGGATCTAGCTATGGGGCTGAGCACTGAGGAGCTCACTACAGCTTCCCTTGCTTGCTCCTGCTCAGGCCCACGTATTATATACCCACCTCTAGGGAAGTCTCCCCAGCAATAGCGCCAGGCGAGCAAGCCAACTTGCTTGCAAGGCTACTTTCTGCCTGGTTTGTATCTTCTCCAGGTGGCTGCAGCTCTCCAAGACTGACAGTTTCTCTTTGTCTCCCAGCACAGCATGCCCTGCCCGATCACGGGTTCACGGGTTCACGGGTAAGAGCTCAGTTTGTCCCCAGAGCTTCTCCCTCCCCATCTCTGCTGCCATTTGGACCCGGGACTTTGTGCCCCAGCATGTTTTTCACATGTGTGTCGCTATTTCCCTAGAAGCTGGCGAAAGAGAAGTGCCAAGATGCTGTAGTCACGGCATCACTGAAGCCCGTAAATATCACGCTTGCCCTGCTTGCAACGCGGACAAGAACGGAGCTGTGACTCGGTCCAGCCCCATTTATCCTTCAGACACTCATATTATGGAACATGCTCCTATTTTCTGCCAGATGTTTAGAGGCCTGCTTCATTTATTGTTTATTTCTTGAGCCGACAAGTCCACAAGCACCAGTCTCTGGACACGTGTCTCTATGCTCAGCACAGCTTCTTGAAACCCTTGAGTCAATGCTTTCAGAGCTTGTTTGGAAAGTGTTAGAAAAGCAAGGGAAAAAAACACTGTCCTAGAGATTACATCTTTCGCCAGAACCCTTGGAGTGAGGTCACCAGGCGCAGTTTTTAGGGCTGATTGTTGTGTTTGCACAACACTTTGAGCACGGGCCTTGTTGCAAAACATGACGTGGTTTTGCTCTCGCTGCAGCGAAGGAAGTGACGCCGCATCCAACGGGAAGCATCCCTGCATCCACGGGCAGGGACCTTCTCCCCGGCACCATCCACAGGGACAGCGTTGCCAGCCAGCTTCAGCAGGGGGGAAGAAAATGTCAAAACCTCTTTTTTTTTTTTTTTTTTTTTTTTT
>NW_015090977.1:9202215-9265519 GCF_001431845.1 Calidris pugnax
TGTGTCGCTATTTCCCTAGAAGCTGGCGAAAGAGAAGTGCCAAGATGCTGTAGTCACGGCATCACTGAAGCCCGTAAATATCACGCTTGCCCTGCTTGCAACGCGGACAAGAACGGAGCTGTGACTCGGTCCAGCCCCATTTATCCTTCAGACACTCATATTATGGAACATGCTCCTATTTTCTGCCAGATGTTTAGAGGCCTGCTTCATTTATTGTTTATTTCTTGAGCCGACAAGTCCACAAGCACCAGTCTCTGGACACGTGTCTCTATGCTCAGCACAGCTTCTTGAAACCCTTGAGTCAATGCTTTCAGAGCTTGTTTGGAAAGTGTTAGAAAAGCAAGGGAAAAAAACACTGTCCTAGAGATTACATCTTTCGCCAGAACCCTTGGAGTGAGGTCACCAGGCGCAGTTTTTAGGGCTGATTGTTGTGTTTGCACAACACTTTGAGCACGGGCCTTGTTGCAAAACATGACGTGGTTTTGCTCTCGCTGCAGCGAAGGAAGTGACGCCGCATCCAACGGGAAGCATCCCTGCATCCACGGGCAGGGACCTTCTCCCCGGCACCATCCACAGGGACAGCGTTGCCAGCCAGCTTCAGCAGGGGGGAAGAAAATGTCAAAACCTCTTTTTTTTTTTTTTTTTTTTTTTCCCCCGAATTAAAATGGAGATGTTCTGAATTAAAGGAGTTAGCATGGCATTAGACCTAAGCAGTTGAGTGTGCTGGCAAGGAGAGGAGCCAGGCGCTGGGCAGCAGAAGCCCTTCTTCCCTGTGTTTTTCCTGCTCCCTTCATTCAGCAGCCACCTCGCAGATGTCCCCAAGGCTGGTCTGGTGCTCAGACCCCCCACTACCTTGCTGTGCACAGCAAGCAGGTGAATTACAGACATCTGCACACCAGGACCGGCAGGGACAGTGCCAGGGGACTTCTGGTTGCCAAGAGGTCCAAGGCAGCCTCATTCTTGCCTCCAGTCCCTTCCCGCTGTTGCTCTGAAGGATCTGCCAGTTTATCTGCAGGACAAGCCCAGGAGGCCACATGGGAATGGTCAGGGAGAAGGGCCATCACCTCTGGGCTGGTGCCAGTGAACTGATGCATGCAGCATGGGACCCCGACCTGCCCACGGGGAGGAAAGACCCCTCTCCCCACATCGGGAAGGTGGGGAGCAAGACATGTGAAGGAGGGGCACGCAGGGACAAGCACCGGATCACACGCAAACCACAAGTGTGAAATATTCCAACCTGCACTGTCCACTGCTTCCAAACCACAGAGTGCATGAATCATGACTAGCTCCCTGAGGGCTCTCAAGGGTGAAAGCTCACGGCGTCTCACATTGGCCAGCACTCCCTGCTCCTGCAAAACCTGCTGGTGTGTGCAGGTGGTACAAACTCTATGGGAAGGGCTCAGACTGCAGCAGAGAGGACAGGTCCCTCAGGAACACTGCATTTATTCTCTGTACCCAGCCTGGCTCCTCTGCCCCCTCCCACCTGAGGGTCATAGAAGTGGCTGCAGCATCCTCACGCACACCTCATCATCCTCACCCACTGCCTGGCTTCTCCCATTCATCTGGGAACAGGAGCCTCAGTCATCCTCCTGTGTCCTTCCAGGCCATTATGCCACCCGGAGCCTTGCAATGACAGTAGGTGGAGGTGAAAACTGCCACTGTCCCCTTTCCCAATCACACGTGAGGAGCATGCAATGAGCGGGTCTGTCACTGAGTGAGACCTCTCCAAGCCACCAGCTCCAACCTCCCCAAGAGCCATGCTGCTCAAAAACTACTTGGTGTGGACCAGGCAGCAGCATTTCTCCAGACCCCTGCTGGTAGCCATACTCTGAAAGGGACAGATGGAGTATTTTTGATGGATGGAGCTTATGTGGCGCGGTTGAAGCCCATGCCACCAGCTGGAGTCAGCAGCCAGCTGCTCCAGGACCACCAGCTAATACCAACCAGCATCCCTGCCTGCCAGAGCTGGGCAGCCACCATGTCCCTGCTGCAAAGCGAGCTCTGCCTGCTCCTCCTGCAGCCTGGGGGAAGGCAAGGGGAGGAGAAGCTCTGTCTGCAGCTGTGGCTGCTGCTTAGGGCCCAGGACAGAGGTTGTGGGGAGAGTTTGGCTCCCACAGCACTGTCAACTGGACTACAGTGGGCATGGGACCAATTGCCTTCTCAAAGCTACAGCACTGCTTTGGATATGGGATGCACTAAGGGGTATGGGATGCACTAAGGGGTATGGGCATCTCTGAAGCCTGTAGAGGGACCTGCCACACACTTGGGTGGCCAGCCAGCGCAGGGGACCAGCAGTGCTGGGCACGGACAGGAGCACCCCAGGGTGCAAATCCTTTCCCTAACACTGGCTTTCCAGAGGCCCATTGGCTGTGGGAAGGCTGCTGGTCCCCATCTGCCAAGCTGCTGGGATTCCCTGGGGTCCCAGCAGCACCAGGGTGGTATCAGCCAGAGGTGAAGGGAGAGCATCCCCCATGCAGATGGGTGGTGGGACTGGGGCAGGCAGAAAGATGAGCAGCAAGAGAAGAGGATCTGGGCTGAGCAGAGTCACAGTACCAACCACCAAAAGTGAGAGATCTCCAGAGGGTGATTTCCAACTCCCGAAAACACAGGCTCAGGAGCACAGCCCCAAGTGATGGAGACAGAGAGCTGAAGTAGCATGGAAGCAGCATGGGAGGAGCGTGGCCCATGGCTGCAACCTACATCCACACGTGGGCTTCCCCGACAAGCAATGCCCAAAGCAGAGAGGTGGGTGCTGGGTCCCAGACCCAGCTGGGACTCCCCAGGAGCCACAAAATCGGGCTGGAGCCACCTGGGCAGGTGATGCTGGTGGGGCTGGCAGACCCCTCGTCTGCACGGGGGTCCCCAGGCTAGCTGCAGGACCTGCCACGGCACGGCACAGTGCGGAGCCCAGCCTGCACGCAGCGTCTGGCGGAGGGAGCGGGTGATTCATGTCCAGCCCTTCCTCAGCCTGGAAACATTCTTGGCATGTGGCAGCTCCCAGCCGCCCCGCTGGTTAACCCTGGTTTAGCCCAGCCTGGTAGGAGATGGGGCACCCGTGTCCCCATTCAGGTCCTAGTGATCTAGTCCAGACCCCACAGCTTTGCCAAGGCCCCAACCCCTGAAAAACCCCCTTAACCCCACACCAGAGCCTCCCAGCTCTCTCCTATGCACATCCCAGCGTGAGCAGGAGCAAGACAGAACTGGTACAGGTGAAAAAAACAGGAGAAAGGGACTTCCCCACCTCCTGGTCATCTCAGTGGGCTGCAGGGGACATTGCTGGTCGCCCCCGTGGTTGGGTACAGAGCAAAATCCTGGGAAGTGGCTTCGGAGTGAGCACAGGGCCATATCCTGGGACAAGGTAACATCTCATTTTGTCTGATCCCACCAGAAAAATGCTATAAGACAAGTAGCCAGGCTCGTGTCTGGGCTCACAGCAGTGTGCTGGGAGGGGACAGGGACACAGCGGTGCATGGCCAACAAAACCCAGTGAGGCCGGCAGGATTGCAAAGGCTGGGTGGGCTGGATGCACTGGTCTGGCACGGGTGCAGCCACATCCCGGCTTCCTCAACCCTACACCAGCACTGGCCAGGAGCAGAGCACGACCCCGGGATGATCTGCTGAGGCACCCATGCCTGGCTGGACCCTCCTGGGTGACCTGCCCTGCTTGGAGTGGCCCCTGCACTGGGAGCTGCTGACAGCCCCGTGAACTCAGCCCTGCGAGGCGTTAGCTCATCTCCCCGCCGCTCACAAGACTTGGCAGGCATCTTCCTGTGCTCTTGCCTGTTTGGGATCCAAACAGATGACCCCAAGCCCAGGCTGGTCTTGCTCCACCCAGCGTGGGAAGACAGCGAGCCATGCTTGGCACCCCGTGCTCTTCTATCCCCATCAGGGACACCCACGTGGAAATCCCCACCTGCAAGATTGACCCATGCCACTGGGACCCCCCTGGTGCCATGGGGGCAAGCACCTTGGGCCACAGCAGTAGAGGGAACCACAAAGATAGTGAGGCTTGACCCATCACTCCAGGACGCTCAGCTCTTCAGGGCCAGGACAGACACCTGTGCACGGGGTGGAACTGGACCCAGCCCACAAGCAAGACGGTGCGTGGCCACATGCACTGTGGATGAGCCTGAGCTCCAGAAATGGTGGAAAGCAGAGACCTTCCAGCTGGGCACAGGCATGGAAGAGAGGTGGTTGCCATCCCCCCCATGCCAGGGTGGCCAGAGCAGGTCTACGTTGTAGTCGCAGCAGAAGGGAGCAGCCAGCGCAGGAGGAATGTGCTGTTGCATGGGAGGGAGGAGATGACAGCAAAGGAATGTGCTGTGCCATGGCCAGGGCCGGGGGGAGCACGAGAGGAACCAGCAGGCAGGAAAAATAAACTCTGTCTCTCCCAGGGCTACAGGGCCGTAGTCCTTCTGGTCGCATTTTTTTTTTTTCCTTCTGCCTCTTAAATAAAACATGATGTCAGCCATTGTTCTGGCTGCAGAAGGGCTGCCAAAAGCTCTGGCCTTTTCTCAATCATCCTCCAAGCTCTGCTCGCCTCCCCAGTACAGGACTACGGATATGAGAACAATCGGTTAGGGTCACCCTGTGTTCTGGTCCCTGCAGGGTTCAGGGGACCAAGATCCACAGGCACGGTCATGGAGTCATCAGCCTGCTGATCCATCAACATGATCACACCATGTTCTTTTCATCGCCAGCATCCCTGTCTACCTCCTTCAGGTCTTTAGGAAGCATGAAGCTCCTAAAACCTCCCAGGTGAGCCCTGAGCTGGGGACATTGCCCATTGTAGGAGTCAGGGTGAAGCTTGGTGGGTCTGAGATGGTTCCCCACAAGGCCGTGCACAAAGTCCTGTCCCAATACACTCTGCTGTCTCCTCTGGATGAGGAGCAGAGGCAGATCAACACTCCCTACAAGTACTTGGGTCCTCTGCAGGTGCTGCCCACCCTGGAGAGCCCACAGCGCCGAGCAGAGCTGGCTGGAGTGGCCGAGGCAGGGAGACACCGTGACAAGTGCAGGAGGAGGAAGGGAGAAGAGCATCACATTGCAAGGGTGCAAGGATCACACCCCATCCCTGGCTGCACTGCAGGTGGAAGGAGGATGCATTGGGGGAGGGGGAGTGGAGGGGCTGTTCCGAGACCCCAATTCAGCCAGGCACCGAGACTTGCCAGACATCACAGTTCCTGCTGCAAGGACACCTCATCTCTGTATCCGAGCATTGCCTGTCCTGGGAGGGAGGGAGAAGCCATCTCACAGCCACCGAGAGTCTGCAGAGTGTCAGCACCTGGGTGACCAGCAGCCCACACGAAGCACAGGGTCAGCCTGGCCCAGCCACCTGCGAGCAGCTGCCTCCAGACCTGCCAGGAGATCCTGGCTCTGCAGATGCAGCCCATAAAGCCAGAAAAATCACAGGCAAAGAGCACCCGAGGGGCTTGGCCTATCCCTCCCTTCCATGTTCACCCTAGCTTATCTGCCAGCTCCAGGTGGATGTCAGGCAAACAATATCCAGCTCTGGAGACTGAGTTGGCACCCCAGGACCTTGCCCGAACAACACGTGGAGCTGGTGACCATTGTGCTGCTCAGGGCTTTGGAGAAACCTGGCCCGCAGCAGGAGGGGGTGCCTTGAGGCTGAGACATCCCCCAGAAGCAGGACTTTTAACGTGTTCTCAAAGTGAAGACCCACCAGCCCCGGGAAGGTTGAACACAACTTGTGGGCATGGAAACCAGACTGCGTGGGTGGGATATGATCAGGGGAATGATGCTGGGGTGCTGGTGGGAGAGCTGGACCCTGCCTGCACAAACCACACCAGGATGCATGAAGGGAAACAATCTGGAGTGGCTGAGCATACTGCAGAGAGCTCTGCCTGTGGAGCTCCTCAGAGCTGAGAGGTGGAAGGGAAATGTCTCAGAAGGGATGATGTCCCCTGTGGAAGATGGGACACTGTGCCACCCTCTGGACAGGGACAGGCAGAGACATCCATGTAGCACATCTATAAATAGAAAGTCCAAGTCACCACCATGATTACAGGTCAGCACTGCACTCTTCTTGCACGTGAGGCACCCACAGGCTGGGCTGCATGAAGAGGAGTATGGTCAGCACATGAGGAGAGGTCCTCACCATCACCACTAAGTCCACTTCTGAGTACTTCAAAAGCAACTCCATGATTGGGGCAGGGGTCTGTGTGCCCTTTGATCACATCCAATACAGCCCCATGCTCATGGGAACATAGGACTTGGGAGGCCCTGAGCCCCACACCACCTCACGACTCAACATCATTCACAAATTCTACCTCCTCTTGCCTGGACATCTCCCTAAGGAAAAGCTCCAGAATACCAGGGGATTATGGACTTCCTTTTCCACATCAAGTTATTCACGACCAGCCAATATTCGTTTCTTCCCATGACAAGGCAAGCCATTTGCTCAGGGAGCTTTTATCCATGGCCACCTTCTCTCCTTCTAAAATCAGGACAGTTTTCTATGGCTGTCACTCCACCTGCTGCCATGCCATGCAGTTCCGTTCCTCCTGCATCACTCTCAGGATGGGAACTATCACCCTTATGCCCAGTAGGAGCTGGTTTTTGTCACAGCTTGTCTCCATTGTTTCTTTTTCTTTTGCTGTGGTATTAACACTCCTGTATCTGCTGGAAGATCTTGCTCAGCATAATTTGGGATCACTCATGCTTCTCCCAGAGGCAAGAGATCCCTTCTGATCACCCTATGAGCAATGAATGCCTCCCAGTCCTCATCGTTGGGTTTCATCACTCCTCTAGCAAGCATGGAAGAACATTCCAGTCTTGAGCAGCAATCACTTTCCTGGCACGGTGGAAACATGACACAAGCAATGAACCAAGGCTGGGGCACACCCAAGGAGTTCCATCATGAACAAAAGGAGACAGGGATTGAGACATGGCTACAACACACAAGCCCAGGAAGTCCCTCCAAGACACAGGATATCTACAGCACAGTACCAAGGTCCATCCAGGAGACAGGGCTGGAGGCAAGCTGTATACAGCACAGGTCCAGGGCCCATCCAGGAGAGAGAGCAGGACACAAGCTCACCTACAGTACTAATCAGGAAGGCCCTGAATACCCAGGGCTGAACTTAAGTTGTTCTTCTTGCCCATGGATAGGGGTGTGGATGGGGCCCACATGAAGGCTGACCATGGCAGTTAAGGCCTATTAGTACTCTCAGTGCCCTGACAACCTCCAGACACAACCAGGAGTGATGGTGGCAGCAAACAACCACTCTGAGTTGGGCATACAAACAGAGGCTGAAGGAGATCTCGGGCAGCATCTGCTTTTGCAAAGCTCCTTCTTGGCCTAGAAGATTGGGCTCCCTCTGCTATTTGCACCAGGGCATGGTATAAGGGATTCATCCATGCCCTGTTGGACAAGCTGCATGCTGTCTTGGCTTGGGTTGCAGGAGAAATACTGCATGCTCCTCTCTGTGGGGCTGAGGGAGTAACCCAAAATGCTTGGACTTCTGCAAGTGCTGATGGCACCATCAATGGGACATCACCTTTGCCAAGGACATAAATTCCTTGGTGGAAAGAATAAATCCAAGCGCTTTCACCTCCAAGCAGGTGGGGAAACAGTGGTCCTGCTTAAGGTGCCATAGCCATCAATGTCCCTGGGCACATTTGACAGCTATGGCGGATGCTTGGAGAAGGTGGGAAGAGGGCTCAGCTCCACGTGGAGGGGCTCAGCTGGGTGCTAGGAGAGCCTGGGGGAGGCTGGCTGGTGGCAACATGTTGACTTCAAGGCTCTGCAAACACTCTTGCCCAAGAGAGCCCTTTGCCGCACAGTCCTGCGAGATGGCTGAGCATGTCATCCTGACCACAGCAGATCTCAGCTCTTCCCAAAACTGTGCTGGGTTGTTCAGCATCCAGAGGGACCTGCAAGGCTGAGCCCTTCCACTGGCTCCCCAAAACCCCAAACCCAGGGGATCATTGGGTCCAGACACTGTCCTCCCTTGCTCATTCCCATCCTTCAGGCTGCCACCTGCATCTGGGTGCCCTTCCTGGTGCTCCCAGCCCCTTTTCCCCCAGCTGGGCTGTACAGATCACGTCTTCCCTGGCTCAGCTCCCCTGCCTGCCTACCCCCCAACACTGCCCCTCACCCTCTCTACCCCAGGGCTCACAGTCCGCCATCGAAAGGAGATCATGAGTCCATCACCCCAAACCATCCGCTCTTGGAGGATGATGAGCTCATGTTTTTTGGTCAGCTCTTTGGTCAGCGACTGGCTCCTGCCAAGCCTCCTGGTTCATGGTTGAGGTGATTTTGGTCCCAGCGGCAAGAGCTTGCACTGTCTAAGCCCATGGGGGTGTGAATGAATGGATGCACCTGAGAAACTTCCTTCTGCAGCACTGATGGGGCAGTGAGACCCTAACCCATATCCCAGTCACTTGCTGCACGTCCCCAGCCCTGCTCCTGTAGCCCCACAGCATGGCTCTGTGCTCCAGCCCCACAGAGGGATGTCCCTCTTCCACTCTGGTGCCCCCTGGGATGTGGCTCATGGACATTGTGTTCCCACGTGGCAGTGGGGGTTCATGAGTCCTCCCCATGCCTCTCGTTGTCCCATCCACCCCACAGCATGGGCAGGGAACTGTGTAAAGGAGGGAA
The DNA here is from genome assembly GCF_001431845.1 of Calidris pugnax. Taxonomy (NCBI): domain Eukaryota; kingdom Metazoa; phylum Chordata; class Aves; order Charadriiformes; family Scolopacidae; genus Calidris; species Calidris pugnax. Next base: position 9,210,839 of record NW_015090977.1, read on the forward strand.
CACACCCCCCCCCCCAGAGTGTATCATCACATCTCTGATGCCTTTCCACTACCCATGCCCAGGCCCACAGCACAGCCCTTCCCCTGGCCACCACACACCAGAGGGGTGTTTTATCCCCTCCACCTGCCCTGGTCCTTCACAACTCTCAGCATGGGACTCTCATGGGGGGACAGGGACATCGTGCTGTCCTGGCATGGTGGCAGTCACTGACTTGTGACTGGCATCCAAAGAAAGGAGCTGGGGAGCTCAGCCACCTCTGGGTGTCCACTTCACAGAGTCCAGGACACATGCCCAAGTTTCACCCTGGGATCCAGTCCTCTCCAGTGCCGGAGGGCTGTCCTCTCTGACCAGGGAAGTGGGACATTTCCTCCTCCCTCTGTTCATCATGACACATGGGTCACAGGGGCCAGGGAGGGTGTACAGGGAGGTGGGAGCCACGCTGTGCCCAGCGGCCAGGACTCCGCTCTCACCCCAGCCCTCTTCCTCCGCTTGCGTAACTGCAGTAAACACCTCCCCACATGAAAAAATGTGTGGGAAGCATGAGAAGAGAGGGGAGCTGTTTTCAATTCTGGGCCTCTTAAAACTCGTCCTTCCTGGAATTAGGAGAAAAATATGGTCTTGATCCTGGAGATAAGGCCAGAAACAGTCAACATGTGAGATGTCTGCAAGGATTTTGTGCCATCCTGGTCACTGAAGGAGATTGAGGATGTTGCTGGCACGACCTGTGCACAACCAGCAGCTCAGATGCTGTGATGGGTGATCAGGTGGCATCTGATCCTCTCCAGGGTTGCAATGGAAAGGTGATGGGGTAGAAAAGTTGTCCAAGAAGTAGAGAAATCTGAGCATGGGGGAAGAGGCCTGAAGGTGTCCCTCACTGGAGAGTTCATTTTATGCTGCCAAGAGGTGTCAAGCTCTCCTCAGGCCATGCTAGAGCTCTCTCTCCGAGCCTCTGTCCATAAATTGAATAAACACTGAGCAGAGTGCATGGTGACCAACTCTTTCTTCTTCCATGGTTGAAGCATCTTCAGAAACTGTCTCCAGGCTGCAGGCTAGTGGAGTTTAAAAAGAAGGCAACATCATTGTGGGCATCCTAGAGCCAAGGGCTCTGATGCTTCTCCCAAGGAACAGCCCATCATGCTGCAGAGTGAGCAGACCATTTGCTGTTGTGGCCTCATCCGACACAGAGATGGTTCTCCAGAGTCTGAAAGAAATTTCAGGTGTTCTTCAGTGGTGGCACATTGGTACCCTAAAGTGTGGGGAACAAACAGCAGCCTTTTTCCATCCATTGCTCTGTCAATATGTTCAAGGATGTGTTATAGGCTGAGAAATGTGATTTCCCTTCATCTTCCTTTCTCAGAGAACCATAGGATCCGAGAATAACTTATTTTTGGAGAAACCTCCAACATCTCTTGTCCAGTCGTGCTCAGAGAAGGGTTAACTCCAAAGCCCAATCTGTTTGCTCAGGGTGCTGTGCCAGTGCTGCAAACCACATTTTTTTCCCTTGCTTGCAACTTCTGCTTGTTGCCTATTTCCCCCTTTATTGTTCACCTCTGAGAAGAGTCTGGCTCTGTCTTCTTTACAGCTCCCCTTTAGGAAGAGGAAAATGCAATCAGATCCCTCTTTCAACCTGTCTTCTCCAGGCTGAACGACCCCAGCTCCCTCAGCCTCTTCTCATATGTCTTCCCTCAAGATGTTGGCTATGCTCTTGCTAACGCAGCAGACTAGTTGGCTTTCATCATTGGAAAAGTGCATTGCTGATTCATGGTCAACTTCTCTACCCGGTCCCCATGTCCTTTGCTGCAGAGCTAATGCACTCAAGCTGGTTGGTCCTCAGCCTGTCCTGACACATGGGGTTGTTCCATTCCAGATGCAGGACACAGTATTTGCTTCTGTTGAACTTCATGAAATTCATATTTTCCCATCCATCCAGCTTATCAGCAAGACAGAGGGACTTTGAGGTCCCTCTGATTGGCTTTATCTGAACCTCAATGATTGCTTCTTTCCAGCGTGTTTTCCTAAACAAAGAGCTGCCGGACTATTCCCAGGATCATTGCTGCTGCTGTTTTTGCAGACCAGTACAACATTTTCTTTGCTCCAAACTTCTGGAAAGCAGTAGCTTTAATGTTAAATTGCCTGCTTCAGTTGACAGAGCAGCTGCTACATTCTTCGTCTCCCTGAGCACTCTCAGCTCTACCATGTGGATCTGGTGTTTTATAACATATCATTTTGTTCCAGCACTTTTTCTTCTGCTAGCTCAGGCCTAAGCTATATGTCTCCTTTGCAAACATCTGGGATGGGTTAAGAATGTATTTCTCCCTGCTCATAGGATGGAACATGGAAGCACTCTTTATCTGCTTCAGTACCAAGTCACCCAAGTTAAGTTGAACTGTCAAAAGGAAACAGGTTTCCAGGTGCCTCTGCTGCCCTGACGCAAATCTGGGGCCCTGCACATGTCCTTTTCTACTGCTGAAGCCATTGACAGGATCCTCCAGTGGAAGGAGGAAGGAGGCAGAGGCAGATTTCACCTAGCTCTGGTTATAACTTCATTTGTCTTGTCTAGTGTTCAGTGTGCCCTTTCAAGTTAAATCATTCCTCCTGACCCAGGACCTTGGAGATGCTGGTTTCTCACCAGTGCAGCCAGTCTAGAGGTGTTTGAAATTTTCAGAGGGGATCAGACCCTCTTGTGGATCCAAGTGATGCCTCTGCTCCAGGGAGCTGTCTCAGGCTCACTCTAGCTCCAGGAGGCTTGTCAAGTGGTCTCTCCTTGGAGGCACTTTCCCTGCTTCTCTACTCCCTGGGTTGGGGTCTTAATTTCACTTTGCCTGCTCATGGTTTCACAGCCTTCTCTCTCCTGACAGACTGAAAGTGATTCTTGTTCCTCCCCTCTTTCTTCACTCAAATATTGTGAGCCCTTAGTGGCTTGTACAGATGCTGAAGCAGCCTCTACATTCAGCTGAAGGACTTTAATTTAATTCCTTTTATGCTTAGGGCGTTTTTATCAGCTTCCTGATTCTCTTGAAAATTCCCCGTCTCCGGCTCAGAATGATCCTTCGCATTTTTCCCATGGTTTCTCCACAAAACATTGACACGATGTTGGAGTGTCTATTACTGGCAGCTCAGTTTTCGTTGCTATAGCACTTTGTCTGTAGTTACTTGAATGTCATTCCTTGAACAAATGCCCTGTAGTTAAGAATCAGCACTTGGACAGACTTCCCTTGGTTTCTGCAGGTGCTGGATCAACAATGACGTCCCAGCCACTGCCAGGCATTCAGATATTTAACTCCTCTTCACACCAGGAAGAGGTGAGCACCCAAGTATTTTGGTGACCCTCACTCCTGTGGAGCACATCACGCGGGTGAATGTTGCATCTTCACCCCTTCATCCAAGAGGAAGTCCTGGAAGCGCGTGGATCTGCTGGGTCAAGGCAGCACTGACTTCATGTGAACCCTAACACTTGGATGGTCTTCTCCAGCCTTGGAGCTGTATTTCAAGGATATTTCTGTATTCACCTCCAACAGCTCTGCCCCACCTCAAACAAGCTGGCACAAAGTCTTCCCAACACCTGCGTCATCCACCTCATCAAGCCCTCACTGGGCTTTGTTCTACAATGCCTGTTTCCAACCACCTCTCTGCACCTGGGAGTGATCTTGGGGTGAAAGAGTCTCTCCAAGGCTGTGAGCTCTTCTCCCTTGCTTCTCCACTCCTGAAGACCCAATCCACCAACCAACGAACATTGGCAGAGCACAAAAAAAAAAAAGCAGAGAGCATCTCCAGCACAACCTGTGAAGTGTGAGCTCTCACGGAGCTGGTAGGTGGGCAGAGAGACATGCACAGCCCCTGTCTGACCACTGGCCAAAGAGCCCTCCTCTTACTGCCCGGTCTGTGCAACAGCACAGCCCTCACCTCCCCTTTGCACAAACCCTGACGGCTCTTTTCCACCACCTTGTTCAATATCCATTTATATAACCCTCAGCTGGCACTGGCCAACCCCTTCTTGCCAAGCACTCTCAGAAGGTGCCCAGCTGTGATCCCATGCCCCTGGAGATCACCTTTAAGGATGTCAAGTAACACATGTAAGAGCTGTAGTCCCTTCTGGTTTCCTCACTCCCTGAAGAGGTCTTGTCCTGTTGATGAACGGGCTGGTCCCTCGTTGAGAGCCAGGCATGGGCTAAGTGTACACTTCCAAATCATGAAGCTGATTTTGAGGTATCTGACAGCTAGCGAGGATGAGAAAAATGTTTGAAAAGAGGAAAACATATTTATTCTGATGCTTACATAACACAGAAACAGCTGAACGGATTTTGTTCAAACCATCCCCAAATAATTCTTCGTTTTTTTGGGCTGAGATCAAGCATGAACAAATTCAATCCAAAAGGATATTTTTTGAGCGATGTATAAACAACTGAAAATAGGGGTTTCGGCTGGAATGTGTGTCTCAGCCGTAACTCGAGTGTTGCAAGAGTGGTTCGTGTGTGCTTCTCCGGGGAGTGCGGTTTGGCGGCGACATGCGGGATTTAGCTCTCCAGTCTCGCATCCTCCCCTATTGGAGTGGGCTCTTTTACTCTAAACTTAGAAGTATCTTATGGGATCTGTTCCACTCGTGATGGGGCCTCACTGGCAAGCAGCTCCAGTGTGTAATTGTCCCGTCTGGTAGAAATGTTCCCTATGTTTGACTTCAGACTGGCCCCTGCTCCATGCCAGCACGTTGCTGTGATACTGTCTGCAGCCACCCCGTCATCAGTGCCCGGCCGCATCCTCGCTGCTCCTCTCCTTTTTCGCACGCCGACTTCAGAACTCCCTTCATCCTCTCCCCTCGTCGGCCGGTATCCAGGTCCTGGCTCGTCCCGCTCCCAGAATCTCTGCTCCTCTGTGGTGATGCTGAATTGGGTGGATGGGCCATGTTGGAGGGGCAGGAGTCTCCCTGGGGTGGGATGCCTGGTTCCTTGCAATCAGCTTGCTGCCCTCCTGCCCCCAGCACCAGTGTGGGGAGGGGCTGTTGGCATCATGGACGGGGCTGAGGAGGGATGGAGGAGGTCCCAAGCTGTGGTTCCCTCCAAAATGTTTACCAGCTCATGGTTGGCCATGGGCTATCCCAGAGAGTCTCTGACAGCCAGGAGATCAAAGCATTGCCTCCCCAAGTCCTTCTTCATCTCACAGCACTCCTGGGAGTCAAACCACTTCACCAGCCCCTCTGCCAGGTCTGTTCATCTCTCCCAACCCATAAAGGCCCTGGGCAGGGCCAGTCCTGGTGGGAACCAGTGTCCCACACAGCTGGCCAGGTGTTGGGGTGAGGTACCACAAGCCCTGCCCTTCACTCTGGCTGAGCAGGTCCCTCTGCCCCTTCCCCAGAACAAGTCCCGGCCACAATATTTTGCCTGGCATGGACGTACTCTAGACGAACGCACTTGTTATTTCTGTCTGCTCATCCCGACTTTGTAACGGTGACTAATGCTTTTTCTGGCTGGGTGAAGGCTTAGGGGCATGTTAGCAAAGTGACTGCAAGGGAACAGGCAGCTCCTCTCATCCCCCACCACTGGTGACACCACGTGTCCCCTTTGCCCAGGCAGGCATGGTCTGGTCGCTGGTCTTGTTGCTGGGGCCTACAGAAACCATGCTTGGGGGTCAGCCGGGGACATGGCACCCCCCGAGCTGGCAGCTGGCCCCGTGTGGGGCAGCCTGCCCTCAGCAACACGTCTGGGCAAACACTTTACTCCTGCATCTGGAATCTTTCTGATGCATCCAAAGAGACCATGCATGGTCTCAGTCCAACGCTGAGCCCATGCTAGAGCCCACGGGCTGAACACAAGACATGTGCAGTTAATGTTTCCAAGGAGAAACTGGAGGAATGGGGCTGGAAATCTGCAAAGCTCCCAGAGCCGCTTCCAAGCCCCATGGAGGCAGCAAACCCTGGCACAAAGTGGGGCGGTGGGGAGGACGGGGAGCCAAGAGGCAGCAGGACCAAGGGACCCCACGCCATGTCCTCCTCCTGAGTTCCTGCCCTGGGCCCTGCTCTCTCGGCCGTGCTCGCATTGGAAATGAGCGGTGCATTTGGGGCAAGGAGATGAGGACCTGCAGAGAGGGTCTGGCAGAGGGGGTGACCAGCTGTCTCTAGGTGTCCTGTCATGAGCAGGCATCCCATCACGGTGGAGAGATCAGATTTTATTTCCTGTTTCTTTCTGCGAGCAACTTTTTTTTGCTTCCAAACCTTGTACCCATTCCCATTCAGAACTTGGCCTGAAACAGTGACAAATAAACATGACATTTTCTCACTCAGAAGACTGCCCAGCACCACAGAACAAGGTGATTTCAGACAAAACGCAGGATCTGGGGTTCATTGTCCCCTTGGACAGCAGGGCATCCCCTGCTCTGAGGTGATGTGGAGGAGGTAGAGTGCTGGGGAGCCTTGGAGGGGTCAGGAACTGCCTGCTTTCAAACCAAGGCTTCGATGAGAGGTCATCGTCCTGCATGGAGGCAAGACAGGTTTGTACCATGTTTGCAAGGGCGAATGCTATGATACGAATGGTTTTGGACCCCTCACCCACAGCCTGAAGCTTTCCCCAGCCCTTGTTGGCTGGAGGACCCTCAACCATTGCTGCAAGAGCTGGATCAGAAAAAGCCAGCCAAGAGCAGATGTTTCTGTATCATCTGCCAGGATTCTGAAGTCTGGCCAGGGGTCTGAGAGTGACAGAGGCACAGTTGTCCTCGCGCTACAGTCAGTCAGAAAGCAATGCTGCCAGCCACAGCCATCCAGGTGCTGCTGGTGAAATCACCTCTCTGGTGGCCAAATCACTTCCCCAGTGGGTATTGTAGCACACCAGTAGCTAGCCCACAGCCTGGTTTGGCCGGTTTCTACCTCCAACGTGTCTGAGGTTGCTCTGCTGTCGGTGTGGCCTCCACTGGCTCCAAATCATTGCTTCCATTCCCAGCTCCTTCTCCGCAGAGGCCCACGCTGAACAAAGCCTTTGGCTTAACGGCCGCTTTGGGCTGTCAAGAGGTGCTCTGCAGGACGTAAGGACATGGAGGTCAGTATCTGTGCTGCTGCCTAATTTCCAGGGTTTCTGTCCAGGAAAGCAGCAGCCTTGTGCATGTCACCATCCAGGACAAGCTGGGAGTCCCACAGCCTCCCCATTCAAGCCCAACTCGAGCTGGTTTGTGCACCTCTGACCCCAAATCCTGTGGGTGGTGAGGTCCATCCCTGCTGCCGGAGACAACCCCGTGCCATTCCCTGCCAGTGTTTCCTACTGGGACCTCTCCTTTCCAACTGTCCTCCCACGTGACACATCACCTTGGAGCCATCGCCTAGCCATGCTGTTAGCTCCTCTCTCCTCCCTGCAAAGCATTCTTGTGCCTGGCTGGCTTCTCCTCTTCTTATCAGCAGCATCCCTCCCCTCCTGCCCCTCCCAGGGTCCCCCCAGCTGCAGCCATCCCCAGTGCATCCCTCCCAGTAGGCTCTCTGTCCAGCCCCGCGGTGCTCCCCACTGCCGTGCAAGGCCTTCACACCCACAAAAACCCATCACTGCTCTCTCCCCCAGTTCCTTTTTGGCACTTCCAGATTTATTCCTCCCATCGCAGAAGTGTTTGGGATTCCTCTTATCTCTCAACACGGGCTGCATTCGTACGCAGGGGATGTCATTTGATTACATCTGACCCAAACTTTAATCCCTCTGTGTAAAGTCTCTGTTGTGCTCAGCCTGTACTGTTTGCCTATGTTAGGATCTTTTCTGAATTTCATTAGAGGAAAGACTTGCTTAAATAATTTGGGAAACAATTTGGAAATACTTTTACTTATAAAAGCAGTGAGTTCAGTGCACTGTCAGTTGTGGATTTATATCGCCTTTGTTTGTGAACAGCCAGATGGTATTCTCTGACTATTAAAATGCTTTTCATGATGTTCACAATGATTATTCACTTAGAAATTCCCACAGGAAGCTGACAACCCGCAATTTGTCAGTCTCCTGCTTGAAAAGCCTCAGCCAGTCCGAGGAGGGGCTGAAACCATCCCAGCCCTCCAGGTGACACGACTCCTCTCGGCCGGTGGGGACACCTTGCAGGGTGGGTGCTGGGGAGCATCCCGTGGGCACCAGGCACTGGTCATTTGTTTTGGAGAAGAGCCGAGCAGGTCGGGCACTCGGGTCCACCGCGAGTCCATCCAGACACGTCCCCCAGGAGCCCCAGCCAGCCCCATTTCAAGCCTGGCTGCTGCGGCGGCTCCGAATGGGAGCTGGCTTTTCGGAAAGCCTGGCCCCGGCTGTGGTGCCGAGCGCTGGGAAACCTGGCACTGAGCTCCTCTGAAATCTGGCTCTTGACACTTAATGACTTTCTCTCATACGACGTGCTCTGTTATTTAACTAGGAATAAAAGTTGGATGTTGATTGCCAGACTCTCCCTCCATCCTTTGCTGTTTCTGAAGCTGCTCCGCATCAGTGTCCCTCCCACGTCCTGCTGCTTTCGCCATTGCTCATGATTTTACACAAGTGCAGCGATTGGCTCCTTGGGCAGTTTTTGTGCTCCTCTCATGCCTGTCCCTGGCCTTGTGGAGCTGCACTGGGAGGATTTGTCTACTGTCTGCCAGATTTGCCCACTGGCAGCCTGCCCACTGTCCCAGTCAGGAGGAGGACACATCGATGCCACCTGGACCTGGCTGGGAAGCAAAGAAGATGCCACGTTGTGCCACAGCCCTGTTCCTCTTCCCAATCCAGGCACAGGGAGCTGGTGGGGTCCCTGATTGCTCCTGCCAGATCAGGGTTTACTCGTGCTGACGAGTCACCTCTCCTTGTCTACACCAGGTGCCAAGTCCCTGCTGTGTCCCTGTGCTGTCAACCTGTCCTGGCCCCCGAGAAGCTGGTGGTCCCCGTACTGCACCATCGGTGCTGATACCTTGGGACTTGCTTACCATGCCCCAAAGTGGGGGTGTGGGGAGGCTTTGGCCCCACTGTCCCTCTGCAGCACGCGGGAGAGTTGGGGGGCTTTTTCTGGGGTTATTCAGGTGCATCTCTGCCTCCTCTCCCACCACATCCCCTTGCCTTCCCTCAGCCTCTCTCCCTGCCTGCGCTCGGGATGGCTGAACTTTCGCCAGCGCTGGAAAGCAGCTTCACCGCCACGGAGACGGTGCTTCCTCCTCTCCACAGCACTGTAAAGCTGGCCACGAGTTCCCAGACTGGACATTTCTCTCCAAGGCCCATGTGTCCCCAGTCATGGCATGGAGATGCCCTGCACATGACCTCGCTGCCCTTCATCTCATTCCAGCATCCCTGGACTGTCCGGCCAGCCCACCGGACCACCCTTCTTCCCTCCTCGGGGTGGGGGGGGAAGCGAGCAGCCCAGTGGCCGCGTGTTTGCGAAGCGAGGGCTCGGGTGCCTGTTTTTTTCCTGCTGGCTCGACGGGGCTGGGAATTGGCTCCAGGTGTTTTCGCTCCGGTCTCGCGTGCGGAAAAGGGCGCTGCGGAGGGAGAGGCTGTCTGCTGGGCTCAGCCGGGGCCACCAGCCCGCAAAACATTGCACTTCATCAGCTCCCCGGGGAGCGCAGCACGGTGGGGGGCAGCAGGGGAGGGCCTCCCCCCCTTCACACATCCCGGTCGGGGTCAGCTCAGCGGAGGGAGGGAGAGGGGACTGCCAACCTAGGAATGGCAGCCACATGGGGGAAAAGGGGGTTTCAGCCCCAAACACGTCCCACGTCAGGATTGTCCATGCAGCATGCACACGTGTGCCACAGGCAGGAGCGTCCCCCCGTCACTGAACACCAGCCCCATTACACAAACAGCACCAGGGCAACCAGGGAAAGCTGCACCACTGTCCGGGGCAAGCCAGCATGAACACACACATCGCCGAGTGCACCTCATTTACAAAACACCACCAGACACACACTCTAAACACAAACCACATGTTGGCCGGCGCGCCCGCCCGGCAGCACGGTGGGGGGCAGCAGGGGAGGGCCTCCCCCCCTTCACACATCCCGGTCGGGGTCAGCTCAGCGGAGGGAGGGAGAGGGGACTGCCAACCTAGGAATGGCAGCCACATGGGGGAAAAGGGGGTTTCAGCCCCAAACACGTCCCACGTCAGGATTGTCCATGCAGCATGCACACGTGTGCCACAGGCAGGAGCGTCCCCCCGTCACTGAACACCAGCCCCATTACACAAACAGCACCAGGGCAACCAGGGAAAGCTGCACCACTGTCCGGGGCAAGCCAGCATGAACACACACATCGCCGAGTGCACCTCATTTACAAAACACCACCAGACACACACTCTAAACACAAACCACATGTTGGCCGGCGCGCCCGCCCGCCCGCCCCGTGTGGAACCGGCACAACGTCGCCAGGGACGCGCGGCAGCACATGTGCGCGCACATCCCGCCAGCCACACGCTGCCCCACGCGCTCCCTGCGGCCCACGCTGCCTGCCCCCACGCCTCGTTCCCCACCTTGGAACCACACACACCTCCAGCCAACCCCCCCATGCTGATGGTGGACCTGCCTTCCACATGAGGACAATGTCTTCTGCTCTCCTGTCCAGCTCCCTCGTGATGTCAATGCCAAAGGCCAGGGCTGGGCAGTGTCCTTGGAGAGTCCTGGGAGATCTGGTCCTCCCTGGTGTAGTTGGTGACACAGGAATCACCTGTTACTGGGGTGAGGGACAGCTGGTCTATCAGCCTCAAGGCATCAGGACACCCTGTCCTGCTCTGATACCCATGCCAGGAGTGACAACAGGGGTGAGGGGCATCTCTGAAGAAGCTTCAGGCCCCTGAGGACCATTAGAAGCTCTCAGCAGAGGAGGAAATCCCAAGTGCCTCTCATGGGCATACAAAGGAGCTGACTGCGGTGGGAGGCTGGGAGCAGGTCTACATCCTCCACCAGAGAGGACACCAACACCAAGAGCTGGAGCTTATCTTACTGTGGATAGGACATGTCCTCTACACATCAAACACACCTCAATGTTGGGTCTCATCTGCCGCCGGGCATCACCTCTGCTCTCTTGGGGCATATGCACACACACAGCCTCCTCAGGTTGGTCCATGCAACCTGGGGCTTCTCAGGCTCTGGTCCATGCAGCCCTCCACTGCAAGAAGGTATCCTTGGCCCATGAGGCACACATGCCATGATCCTGTCATATCCATTTAGGGCATCTTGGGCAGCCAAGCATTGGTGGGGTTCTTCTGAGGCTCATCAGAGCCCAGACGGAGGGTCTGGACCTGGGCTGAGACAGCACAGTCACACCTACAACATCCTTAGCCAGGGCCGTTGTTTGAAGCGTTTTTTCCTTCAGAAACACAGCCAGGAGGAAAAGGGAGAAAGCCGCTGCACGAGAGTTGGTCAGAAACATTTAGACAAGACATTTCTCCATTGGAATGTGCTGGCTCATCGCAATGTTTTGTGGAGACGGTTTGATTGCAGTCGAACTCTGCCAAGAAACTGCCAGACCTGCTGCCTGGCAGTGCTCCTTCTCCCCCTGCTCCTGAGCAGCTGCCTGGGGCATGGGCAGCAGCCCAAGAGCCTAGAGAGTCTGCAAGCCCCAGGTCTCCACTCGCTGCTCCATGAGAAGCTCAGCTCCCATGGCTGGCCTGGGCTTTGGCGGGAGGACAGAGCAGCAAGAGGAGTAGCGTGAAGTCAGCATTCCCAGGAATTCCCTGGGCCTGGGCGTCAGGTCAGCCAGCTTCAGATCCAGGCCCCCCACCCCTCAAAAAAAAGCCTGTCAACTGGAGAAGCTCTGTGACTTGGGTTCCTTCTACGTCCAAAGAAAACCAAGTCTCCAGAAGACAGATTTTTTGGGGAAACCAGGCTTGCTGCTCAACCCGGACCCAGCGACCGCAAGCGCTGTGTTGGTACCAGGTTCCAGCAGCTCCAGGAGCTTGGAGCAGCGGTGAGGGGCTCAGTCCCTGGGGAGGAGTGTAGGGACGTGATATCCTGCCCCCCCAGGTCTGTCTGCTGAAGGAATGACAGTCCTCCCTGGGTGGTTTCAGAGACAAATTTTGGGTAAAAGGTGGACAAAAGCTGTGCTAAATGTCAGTAATGAGCATAAATCCATCTGACGTGAAGATGTGAAGTATATATATCTTGTTGTGGCAATGAAACAGGCTGGATCTCCAACCAAAAGTACTTCACAGCCCAGGAGAAAGATTTCTCTGCTCTTGGTAGAAAAGCAGAGACCACACATTTTATGGGCAAGATTTGGAGTGTTTATTCCTGTGTCCAAGATGCAATATTGACTCTTGGGAAGGGATCCACTGGAAGGAACCCAGTGCAGGGACAAGCAAAAGAGGTGGTGGATCTCCATTCTTGGAGGCTTTCAAACCTCACGTAGACAAAGCTACAGCCACTCTGACCTCATGGAGATGGTCCTACTGCACCCCAGAGACTGGATTTGATACTTCCAGAGCCCCCCATCCCACAAAACCGCAGGGGTTTCTGAGAAAACCACCCCAAGGAGGTACTTTCAAAGGCTAGACCTTTCCTGTCAGGAGATCCAGGTGCTCTACATGCAGGCTGAGGACCATGCCTCACACAGCTGTTTCTCCACAGTCACGCTCCTGCCAGCCTGGCTGTGGTCACAGGCAGCCACGGAGTAGGCAGAGAGACTGTGTTTCGTGAGAGATGGGTGGACGGCTGGCAGCCAAGCAGCCCCTGCGCAATTAGGGGTGAGGGATGGCCTCCAGCAAACACCAGGGCTCAGAGAGGTAACTCTAGAGGCGGTAGTTGTGTCAACGCAGCCTGCTGTTGTGAGACAGGTAATTCAATCCGGCCCCAGATCTCCATTAGAGACTAAACAATATAAAAGCCACATGGCATACGTGAAATGTAATTGAACGCTGGCTAGCTGTCAGCTCTCAGAAGCAGCTGAGATGAGGCCCATCACTTGCAAGTGAGTTCCTGCAGTCTCAGTCCTCCGCTATTTAACATGAAGACAACATGATTAATGTTAAAAGTGATTAATGGATGAAAGACATGATTAATATTGTCTGCAGATGGCACAGGCTGCAGTGGGAGAGAGCAACTGCTATGCCCTGTGAGAAGCAGTGTGTATCTGGCTGCGTTTGAAGCCACTCCAGCAGGAGCAAAGCACAGACATGGGGGTCTGGCCCCATACCCACTGACTGAGGGTCCTGACCCCCATTCCCACAGGTGGGGGTTCCCTCCCAGGAGGTAACCTGGGGGGTCTGGTAGGTAATTGGTGATCACACTCTCCAAAGCAGTGACACAGGGGAGCTGGAGCAGAAGTGGGAAGGCTGTGAGTGTCCTGGTGTGCCCCCAGCAGGGGCTGTGCTCAGCTCACACCCGACACAGCGCAGGCTGGCGGGATGAAAAGTCAGGGAAGAGTCACAAAAATGATTATAGAGAAGAGAGCAGACAGCATCAGAAGACACTGGGGGCACTATATGGTGTCCACAAAGAGGTGGTGATGATATATGGGGGTTCTACGTCTTTATTCACAGAACTGTGAATAAATAAATAAACCAATAAATAAATAAATAAATAAATATAGGGGATCGGGCCGTCTGGTCACCAAGAAGAATTAGATATTAGGTATTAGATTAGATATTAGGAAGAAATTCTTTGCTGTGAGGGTGGTGAGAGCCTGGCCCAGGTTGCCCAGTCTGCCCCATCCCTGGAGGGGTTCAAGGGCAGGTTGGAGGGGGCTTGGAGCAACCTGGTCTGGTGGGAGGTGTCCCTGCCCAGGGCAGGGGGTTGGAACTGGGGTCCTTTAAGGTCCTTTCCAACCCAAACCATTCTATGATTCTATGAGAAGAAGGACCTGTGTGCAGACCCCCAGGTGCCCTAGGTGCAGGTAGTGCAGCATGTCCAGACCCTGATGAACTGACCTTTCCCTGCTGCCACCCGCAATGCCCCCAGCAGGCTTCGCTTCCAGCCCCAGTCCTTCAAGAGACTGTTTGCATTAAGCAGCCCCTCTTGAAGAAGAGGACAAAACTCTGTCCCCGGGGAATGACAGAGAGGGAAGGTCTGGGGTGCAGCAGGATGGGCAGGAGCTGGTGTCCCAGCAGGGAGCTGGGAAGGAATATCTCATCATACCAAAACCCTGATGAGTTAAAGGGGACAGAGCTCACAGAAAACCTTTGGAAGGACAAGCAGGACAAGGATTCGGGGAGCAAATCTGTTGTATGTAATGCTAAAGCTTTTCACCCAGGAGCACTGAGAGGGCTGGAAACAGGCAACCCCTCCTGGGAGCGCTGGGTAGGTCCTGGTGCTCTGAGAGTGGTCCCAGCAAGGGAACTGGCCCAACATCGAGGGCAGAGGAGGATCCTGGGCTCTGGGAAGGACCCCACATCTCTTCTTGGAGCAGAGGGGACACCTGAGCAGTTGTTCTTTTCTTCCCTGGGAGTGAATAGGACCGTCTCGAGTCCGCCCGGCTCCCGCAATGACGGTTCCCCGGGAGGTGGCCGGGGGGATTAGCAGCACATACCAGCCGCGAGCGACCGCCGGGCCAGCGCGGCGTGGGTCAGCGGGGCTTTGCCGACTGCCCCTCGGGGATTATCATGACTTAGTGACACACTTTAATAAATAAATATTTTTCCCTGCAGAAACAGCGAGCCCGGCCAAGCCATGCTGCAGGGAAGGTTGGCGGGGAGGTACCCCAGGGGGGATGCACAGATGCCTGGGGGGTAATGGCTCCCCCTCCCCGGGCGCTGCCGGGACCCGCGGGAAGCAGTCGTGGTCCCCGAGGCCCCGCAGCTCCCGGGGGACGGCCGGGCTGCCGGCGGCCAGGGGAAGCAGACGTGCGTGTGCGGGGAGGAATGTTTGCTCCGAGCGGGTCCAGCCCCTGCACTATTTCTGATCCCAAGAGGCCCCAAAGGAGGGCTGTTTATCAGGGATAGACTGTACCAGATTGACTTGGCATCTTTTAAAAAAAAAAAAAAAACCTCATTTTTCAGTTTGCTTTTTTTATTTTATTTTTTTTTTAGACAAGAGGTGATTAGAAGGAAAGCTGGAGGAGGAGGGTGACACGGGATCATTTGAGCTATAAGGGAGAGGACAGGGTGTAGGTGAAGACACACAGCAAGGAACACTGTGTGTCAGGGGGTTTCAGGAGAGCACTGGGTGACATTGAGAACTGGAGTAAGAGAAAACGGGCACAGTGTGATATTGCAAGAAGGTTTTGTGCTTAGAGCCGCCCATGGGAGCTGTGCCATAAGAGGTGACTTTGGTGGAAGCCCCTGAGGCAAAGCCAGGCTGCAGATGTCAACCCTAAATCAGCAAAGGGTCAAAAGGATCCTGGGATCACCAAGGCTGGGGTCCTGGGATCAAGGAGATGGGATCCTGAGGGATGGGATCTGCCACCTTTGTGCTGCTACTTGTCCACCATGTCCCTTTGACCTACGAGCTAAGGGGCATTATCAGCCATAGGATGTCCTGGCTGGCAGATACCTAAGGCTGAGCCTGGGACGGTCTCCCAGCTGGGAAACAGGGCCAGCAAAGGCACGAGACTGGGGACCGGGACAGCGATGACGGCAGTTCTTGGCCACACACGTCTGCCAGGGCAAAGCATGGTTGGTTTCCTCTGGGAAGTGAGCTTGTGGTGGAGATCGTGGCACTGGTTGCACACACACCCCTTGCCCACGTGAACAAGCCGGGGGCACGTGGGGAGGGCAGCCATCCCCGCCGGGGCAGCCCATGGCGGGGCAAGGTCTGGCACGGGGCGACTCCTTTCAGGAAGGCTCACCCGCACAGCAATCCAGGACTCGCTTTCTGGCACCGGGAGCCAACTTTCAGGAACTCCTGGCTGCCTGGGAAAGCCTCGGCCGCTTGCGTGTCTCCAGCCTTTTAAGGAGCTTGTCTTCCACAGCTGAACTCCCCCTTCCTTCTCTGAGCATCCTGGATGACTTGGCGCAGGCATGGATGGCCGGCTGAGCTCCAGCATGCCATGCACAGCCAAGCCCTCGCCGTGGGGACTGGCTGCCAGCACCATTGGACATGGGCAGGAGGAGCCAGGGACCCCACAGCACCTGGGCTTCAGAGACAGTGGAAGGGACTGCAGGGTGGGAAAGAGCCTGTGCAGGGATTTGAGGGATCTCCAGACCTGAGAGCCAGGAGAAGGTGTTGAGGTGCATCACCGTGATACCGCCACTGAGCCACCACGGTGTGTGTGGGTGGAGTATGGGCTGGGTTGGGGTTGTGTGTCATGGCTGTATGTAAGTACACACACACAGACACGCACCATTGCACCTCCTTCCTTGCACACACATGTGTGTCGACACGGTCCTGCTGGTGCATGTTTGCCTGGATGCCCCCTGTAGATCCCAGTTTCTGTCTGTGTCCTGAGACACGTGAACTACTCCTGTCCACCATGTCTGGACCCCCTGCAGGTGTGGGGATCCGGGCTGGGGACTGCACGCAGGGCTGGGGAGGACACAGCTCCTGCAGGGATGGTTGGGACCGTGCAGGTCCCTGCATGTGGCATCATCCCCTGCCAGCTCTCCCGACACTTGTCACTTCCAGAAGAAATCTCAGGGTTTGCCGAGGGACACAGCTTCCTCCAATTGTCCCCCCGCGCAGCGGTGCTGGGCTGGGCACGGGGCTGTGATTAGCCCATGGCCTTGGCACGGGGGCCAGCGGGGCCAGCACTGTGCTAGGTGGGGCAGTGAGATAAGGGGACCAGACGCAAATAACAGCAAAGCCAAGGCTGCCAAGGCACCAGGACGGGAGATTTCAAGACATGCACCTTCCGCAGGGACACCTTGTCCTTAACAAGGAGGTCATGGCCAGGGGAGGTCCCTGCCTCTGGGAACGGGAGGTCCCCCCAATGCCCTGGTGCTGTTGGAGACACGGGGACATCTTTCTGCTGTGTCCCCTGTGTCCTGCTGGTGTTGTGGGCTGCAAAGCAGGGTTGGTGGGTGGCAGAGGACAGTGGAAATGGGAAGCAAGGATAGGCCTTTGCTGCTGGCCTCTGCCTCCCAGCTTGTGGCGAAGATGTAGAACCCAGGTCTTGGCCACCTTGCCCAGCTCCTTGCAGCGAGAGACCTGGGGTAACCTGAGGTTTGAGCAAGTGTTTTGTGGCTGCACAGGATCCTCCAGCGCTACCAGAGCTTCCTGGGATTTGCCAGATGGACTGTGCCTGGATGAGAGGCTCAGCCCTGGGCAGGCAGCGTGGGACCCCTCTGCATGGGGGGTCCAGCACCTCCAGCACGGGCTGGGGGGGTCATGACCGACCCTGCAGAGTGAGGACCCTGGGGACAAGGCTATGGGGCTGCCCCAGCACCAAGGGGGGTCTGGAGAAGGGAAAAAGCACTGAGTGGGCTGAGTCGTTTCCAGTCATGGGAGGACTGGAGCCATGGAGAAAATCCAGGTGCAGGGAACCCGGCAGGCACAGACCACGTCTTCCCCAGAGCCGTGCCTGTTCAGAGGCACATCTCATGTGAAAAGTGACCTATGGGGCTCCAGGTCTAGCTCCTGACCTCGCTTCTTGTGCTTTTTTGAGGCTCCTTTGGTTTTTGATGAGCAGTTGTGAAAAAAGTTACTGAAAACTGCTTCATTCATAAAATTGATTTTTCATTTTGAATGACTCGTTACAACTGAGCATCTGGGCCCTCAGACTTCCTTGTGACTCTCTCCATCTGACAACAGTTTGGTGAAAATCACTGAGAAGTCTCTCTCTGGTTGGTTCTAGGCCAGGCTGGACGGGGCTTTGAGCAACCTTGTCTAGTGGAAAGTGCCCCTGCCCATGGCCGGGGAGTGGAACTAGATGAACTTTAAAGATCTCTTCCAACTCAAACCATTCTGTGATCCTATGATTCTGTGATTCTAAGTTTCTATTATTCTATGATTTGGCAGTGGACAGGGATCCAAACTTTTTGCTGCCCCCATCCCTGGGCAGCTGGATCCAGACACATCCTGCAGTGCCTTGACACAGTATTTTCCAGCTTTTCCATCTACTCATTCCCTACATCCATCTTCATCATCAGGAATGTGTTCTTTATCATCTTAGGGGGCTGGAGGTGGCCTGACAGTACTTGGTCCTCCTGGCACACTTTGAGCATCCCATCCCATTCCATCCTATCCCAGCTCCGCTTCCTCTGAACACTGCCCATCCCATCCCGCCTGGCAGCCACTGCTGGACAATTTCTCATCCAGAAACAACTCTGATAGTTTGGGCGACTCCTGGGCAGGGAGAGCTTCCTGCACAGCCCTCTACAGACGTTTCGGCCAGCCAAGGGGCCGTGGGAAGGCGGAAAGCCTGGAAAGACCCATCCTCCTCCAGTCCTGTCTCCAAGGCTGCTGTCACCCAACATCCCCTCAGGCAGATAAGGGCCTCTTCATCCTGTCGCCCAGCCCTGCTGTCCCAAAACCACCAAAAGCTTGTTGAGAGGGTCAAGGTCATGGTTCTCCCTGTCACGTGTCTGCAGGGAGGGTGAACAGCCCTGATGCAAAGGAAAAGGCTAGAGCAGGGCCATGAGGGTTTGGACACAGCCTGCATGGGGAAGGAGAAGAGGCCAAGGGGTCCCCAGTGGGGGCACAAGACTGGCCACCAAGACGTTGGCCTGGAACTGCTTGTGGCACTGCTCGGAGGGGGCCAAGACCATCAATGTCGTTTGGAGATGCCCATGGAGCACAAGTGAGGAGGAAGAGAGGCTGGGTCTGTGCAAGGTGTCCCCTGAACCCAGGAAAACTCATGTCAATCCGGCTTTGCCCCTCCATGCATCTGGGAGGGGGTGCAGGGGCTGGCAGTGCTGGTGGACCTCTGTGCTGAAAACAGCCCCCGGCAGCACTGCCAGAGCATGGCAGCAAGAACAGGGAATGCTCTGGTGCCTTATCATCCCTCCCGGAGCAGTTCTTTGGAGGCATTTCCTGCATTGCCTAAGCATCCAGGTGCCTGGACCCCCTTGTGCCCAGGGCAGCATCCCCCATGGGCTTGCATGCTGGCAAAGAGGAGGGCAGGAGTCTGTGTGCTGAAGTGGTGAGCAGCCAGGAGCTGGTGGGCAGGTGGGCTGCAGGCAGGCTGCCACCTTCTCCATCCTGGTCCAGCCTGGCACAGGGCCCAGGCGGGCACGGGGGGAAGGCTGCAGGAACTTGATAAAGGGTGCGGAGGGTGGGGACGTGGGGCTGGCTCCGGGCTGCCCAAGGAGAGCCGTGGTCACAGGCGGGATCTCAGGGTCAGCAGCAGCTGAGGGGCAGGAGGAGCCTGGCCTGGGCAGGAGTGTCGAAGCATGAAGGATGAGAATAGGCACAAACCTTCCTGGCCCTGGTGGGGAGGAACCATGGTGTCCTCACCATGTGGGAAGGGGTCCCTGCAGTCTGGGCTGGCTCAGGGGAACCTGCCTTGCTCAGGGAGGCAGGGTAGCACCAGCACTCGGGTCCCCTGGGCAGCCTGTGCATGAGAGACATGAAGATACCAGAGCAGTCACGGTCTGCTTGTCACCACCTGCACACTTTTTCTGTCCTCTCTCACTGCTTGCAGAACCTCTGTGTCTTGGAGATGCTTAGGCTGTGTCCTGGAGGCTTGGCCTGGAGCTCAGTGTCAATCTAGAACACCAGAGTCCATGGCTTCCTCCTGGGCTCCTCTGAACGTGTCTCCAAGATCATCCCCACCCCATTGCTGTGCTGCCCATGGCCAACTTGTGCACCAATAGTTGGGTGTGCTCAGCCCCTCAGTCTTCAGGCAAGGGGATGGTCTGGCCCCATCCCAGTGGTGCTGTGTGCCTCAGTTTCCCCCATCATCCTAAAGACGGGCAGATGGGACACCAGGGGTTGAATATGGTTTGGGTAGTCCAAGCAGAGCAGCACTGGGGAATGAAGGTGGTCTGAGATCCACAGGGCACCACAGTAAGACCTCAGTCAAGGTGGGAACCTGCTGGCACTTGCCCAAGGGAATGACACTGGCTGGTCCAGGATGACACTGGCTGGTACCGTAGCCGTGGGGCAGTGCAGAGGGCATCCCCATGCTGCTGTCGTGCCCTACCTGGCCCTAGCAGGTGGGGACCTACTCCTCTGCTCTCCATGCTCCCACCCACTGCTCAGACCACGCATGGGCTGGTTTGCTTCTCCTGCCGTGTCCCAGCACTTTGTGCTTCCCTATGGCACATCTCGGAGGGATGTTCTCCCCATGGTGCCCTGTTGCTTGATGGGGGCTGATACTGCTGCCTGCCAGGACGTTCCTCCTGCTGCTCTGCATCACCTCTCGTCTCCACTTCGGCAACCAAAACAGCCGACTCTCTCGCAGCCTGCCCAGCCCCAGCCCCTCGTGTGACCCAGACAGGCCCTGCTGTGAGGGAACAGGGGGTCAAGGGCCAGGCAAACATCTGGAGGGAGGTGCAGCCCATCCCGCATCCGTGCAGAGGGGCTC
This sequence comes from Calidris pugnax, assembly GCF_001431845.1. Lineage (NCBI taxonomy): Eukaryota > Metazoa > Chordata > Aves > Charadriiformes > Scolopacidae > Calidris > Calidris pugnax. The sequence continues at coordinate 9,231,124 of NW_015090977.1, forward strand.
CCTGCAGACAGGCAGCGCTTGGGGGCAGGGGGAGCCCCAGGGGCTGTGCCCCCAGTCCCCTGCCGTGTTGGGGTGGGGGTGTGCTGGCAGCATCCCTCAGACACAGCCGGTCTGAGGACTCCCGGCAGCAGCGCACAGCTGGCTCGCTGGCTGCCGGCACATCTGGAGCTGCTCAGGCAGGTCCAGGCAGCTGCCCATGGAGTGCACAGCAACGAGGGCAGGGCTGCTCTGCTGGGAGGGCAATGGGGGTACCACTGCACCCCACTAGAGCCACACCAGGGCATGATGCTGTCCCCACTCACTCCCCTGCCCCATTGCCAGAGGATCTCATCCCTTGTCCCCAGCACTGGAATGGCACACGAGGGCTGGGCTGCAGGGACCAGCTGGGACAATGTGCTGAACGGCTGCTGTGACAACAACCCCATCCAGGACGAACAGGCTGCTCTGCCAGCACCCCCTCACTGCTCATGGGTGTCTCCTGGAGGGACAGACAGATGGATGGACAGTAACAAAGGACATGAGAAAAGTGCAGAGGGAGGATGGCAGCAAGGCATGGGCACGGCTGGTTGGTGAGGGTCAGCTAGAGCAGTCCAGCTTCTCCTTGTCTTGTTGGACCTGCGCGTTAGTATCAGCTGTCCCTATGGACTTTGGGGTCCTCCTCCTATGCAGCCTGTGTCCTTTGCCAGGGATTCTTCGGTATTCCAAAGCGAGGAGCCAAGAAGGTCCCGGTTAGGATTTGGAGCATCTCCTGGCGGTGGTCACCCCATGATGAGGGGGCAGATGTGTGAATGGGGCTACCAGCAGAAGGAAAATCATATCTCAGAACGACTCCTGCCCAACAACTCCACCAGAAGCCCAGTGGAGAGCCCCAGCAGCACAGTCCTCCTACCTCACCATCCCTCTTTTGGCAACCTATCTCTCCCTCTGGACAAAACCTGGCCAGCCAAAGTCCTCTCATACCAGCTTCCACCAGGGGATGGTGTAGCTCCCCAGAACAGAAGACACCTGGATGCCCTCCTGGAAGCTGGATGCTGGGTCTGTCAGCTTTTCTTGTGAGAGCCACAAACATCACTTCTGCTTAAAACAGGCAAAAGGGCCAGTTACATTGAAATGGGGCACAGATCCAGAGGTGAAACTCACCCTGTCTCCTGGTCTTGCCACCGAGCAAGCCCAGATCAGCCTGTTCTGCTTCCTGAGCTGATGACCCAAGCTTCCATGGTGCCCCACCAGGTGCATTTCATTACCAGGCACCACCAAGCACTGGCTCCGAGGCCAGGTTGGTAGAGCCAGTCCACCAGCACCCTGCTCCCCACCACCATGGTAGTGAACACAGCGGAGCAGAGCATGGCCACCAGGAAGAGACGTATCCCTCACCTCTCCAAGGCATGGTTGTCTGCCTTAGAGCAAAGGGGCTCCATCCAGGTGGTTTCTCTGTGCCAAGTTTGGCCAGTTTCTGCCAACCTGCCAGCCCAGGGAGGCCCTTTCTGGTACACATGGTGGAGTCTCTGCTGCCTGTTGAGACAGCTGGACCACCTCCAGAGCATCTGCTGAGCCCTAACCCTTCTCCAGCTAGGGAGGACCCACCGCTGCCCACCAACAAGCTGGCAAAAGAAAGGGAGAGAGGGAGTGGTATCCCAGTGCCGGAGCAGAAAACATCATTAACAAAGCATCAGTAGCTCACTGGGGGAAAGCAAGGCTGTTCTCAATTAGTTCAGATCTAGATTAGGCAAGAGAGGTGAGTAACAGCGTGGGCTGGACCCATGTAAAGTTATTGGCTCAAATAGACCAAAAAATAAACTAAAAAAAAAAAAAAAAGAAGAAATACCATATTCAGGTCTGGTTTGTTTATTCAGAAATAGAGAAAATTAAAACATAAGTACTAGGACAAAATATGCCAGCTCTAAATTCTGCCTCAGATGATGATTTTATTAGCAAAGAATCTGGATCTCAAGTTATGTCTCAAAACAACACAAAACCAGATGCAGAGGTCAATACTCTCATGCCTAATAACAATGCTTTCAGTGACATCCTTAAGGAAGAGATGGACTCATCGGTACTGCAAGAAACTTTTCAAACATATTTGGACAGCAAAGAAGACAGCAAGATTTTGCTGTTAGAATCTGCAGTTTAAGTTGAGACAGAGCATAATGAAAGCTCTGTTCCAAATGCAATCCCATGACATCACTAAGACTCAACAATTAACATCAGCTGCTTCCCAAGTAGTTTGAAAAATGGAGATAAAGTCAGAACTCATTAGCTAAAGTCATCCCATAAGAAAAATCAGCGGTATCCTGAAAAAAAAGGTTTGAAGTCTCAACATAAAGACATTTCCAAAGGGAATAACAGCAGAACTAGTAGGAAATAAGAAGTATGGGAAAGACATACAACTCAAAATGGTCACAATAGACAAATGTCAAAAAACCCAAACCCTTGCAGCAGAATCCAGTCCCGTGGACAAAACACTCTTCCCCACTACCAACCAAAGAAAAGATGTCTTGAAGGTCATCAGGAGGAGATCTTAACCACCTAGGTTTGGAAGAGACTACCCAGTTCCAGAGAAGACTGTGGTCGTGACAATAGTGTTGTCCACTTTAAAAGAAGATATTCGAAAACCAAAACTTAAGGATGGTCACAGAAATGATTCAGAGATCCTACAACAAAAAGAAGTACTGGGGGCACTGGGACCAGCTGGCATCTGTTGTTTGTCTTAAAATCTTTCCTTAATTGCACTCGTTTTTGTGCAAAACTTCAATGTTTTTCACTTCATTGCAAAACTTTCCAAGCTGCCCTGTAACAGGGTTTTGCAAAGTGACATATGGGAGGTGAGAGCTAACGATGAAGAATGAAGGTTTGGACAGCAAAGTGTCTGGCTAACAAGATGTCTCCCAACTGTTTGAAAAGTTAGGATTGATCAGATGAGAGCTATAACAACTTTGGCAGACACAGATATCTCCCATGGGAACAAAAATGGAGACTTTTGAATGAGACACTCTGCAGATTGACTTCTGGTTGCCTGTCAAGTGCAATGGCTTTGCATGGATGTAACACAAGTATCTCCTCCAGCTCCACTCCTATGGATGTGAGAGGCACTGCAAGCGCTGTCATTGGTATCTATCATAGCTTACTTTCAGCAAGCCAGATCTCCAATCCAAAGCTGCAATCTAGACATGGCTCATGTCTGGCAGGGAGTCTCCCAAGAGGACTCGTTGGCTTTGCTTACTGCTATCTGGAAAAGCTGATGAGTCTCCACCACAAAAAATGCCACTATCAGTCCCTGCTCATTACTGGCATTTGAGATCCCATAGCAATGTGCCAGAAATCTCCAATGGAGGAGATCTGAAGGCCCTTTGCAGTTTGGAAGAGACAAATATGGTGCTGCAACCACTATAAAGGCGCCCAGTTGGGGTGGGAACAGAGTCTCCAATACCATAGGGAGCCCTCTCTTATCTTTAAAGAAAGCTACAAACACATGGCATTTGGCAAAGTGTGTGTTTCAGCAACACTGATGGTAAAGAGAAGCTTTTTTAACTCTTGAAAGACAAACAGTGAAAAAAAAAAACAATTCAGACACTTTTCACTTATAGTCCTGTCTTGTGGTCTCAGTGTGGCAACATGAGGGACTGAGGTGGTTGGATGGGATGACCACAACATAAGGCATCATGACCTGAGGGCAAGTGCTCACAGAATACTTGCACCTAGGCAGAAAGTAAAGCACAGAAAAGCAGAAAGCCTTTGCATTTAGGGGCTCTCAGAGAAGGTATGAGGCTGATCTCAGATGAGTGGAAAGGAGAAACATAGAAGAAAAGAAACAGAAGGACACGAAGGCAAAGGCTGCCAGTCTGCACTCACTCAGCTCCTGGGAGCAGAGACATCCTTACACCCTGCACAGTCCCCTCCCTGGGTGGCTGCAGATGCTGCTTGAACCTGCTGGTCCCCCAAAAGCTGCTGCTCTGGAAGCTTGTGCTCTCCTGGCTCTTGCTCACCGTGGTTCCAGGGTGCCCAGAGGAACATACGCCTGGTGCAGCCACAGGCCGTCTCCTTTCCCTGATGAGTCACACTCCAAATTGTGGTTTTGGTCTCTGGGTTTGGTTTCCTCTCTCATCCTGGGCCCTCGTGTTTGCAGACAGAAGCTTCAAGCAGCCCTGTGCAGTGAGGAGGCTCGAGCCCCCATGAGACCCTGATGCAGCTCTTGTTGCCCATGGATCGCCAGAGGAGTGATCGCAGGTTTCTAGAGAAAACTAAATTACGGCTGAGGCTTGGTCCCTGTCTGGTGGCCTGCCCCAAGTGACTCGAGTACACCAGTGAAGGCTGTGGTTAGCAAATATTTTCTTGTGGTGCCTGAAGCTTGGTGATACGGGAAGGGCTTTTCTGACTGGGGACATGGTCCCTCAGCACGAGGTCCTGGTCCATGGACTCGCTACTGTCCCACTTCTAGCCCATGTCTCAGGGGTCTGGCTCTGACCATGCCCTCTCTAACAGGAATATAAAGCCCATAGGAACTTTTTCCCACCTTAAAAAGACCCACATTTTGCCAGGGGAGGCAAAGAGAGCTTAGAAGATGTGCGATGACCACTGATGTAGTCACTTGACTGCCTGAAGGCAACCAGGTGGCTGATGAGCATCTCCAAATGGGAGCCAGCAGCAGGACAGTGTTGATGTTCACTTTCAAATGTACCAAATTTATGGCCACTAGCCCATAAATATGACTTGAACATCGGAGCCCTGACAATGTTGCCCCGTGACCATCCAGACCATGAACCATCTTTTGGTTTAAGATCCTCTGCCGGAATGGCGGCCAGTCAACATGTGACTGTAATGAGGAGAATTCAACCTCTGCCCAATTAGTTCCAGTCATGGTCAGTGTAGAAGTATGCACTAGTCCACATCTGAGCAGGTCTAGCCTTAACTCCCAGCCTTTGAGTCTCCTTATATTAATTTCTCTGCTAAATGAAAGAGCTCCTGAGCACATACTTTGTGGTTTGATTTTGCGAGGAAACAAGCCTTATGCAACTGAGTCTGTTTGTCATACCTTCCTAATGAGTGAAGTAAATTCAGCCAAATTTGATGGTTAGTGGCCTTAGGAGGTACCTTTTAAGGATTTTTAAAGTCAGGAAAATGTGTGGGAGGAGAGAAGCTCTGGTGGTTTCTCTCCCTCCCCATAAAATTCCTCCAGGGAAGAACATGGAAAAAGCTTTCATTGGTGCCTACAACTTTATAGAGTAGATGATCCAGGAGGGGATCCATTACTCAGACCTCCATTATCTCAGTTAAAATATTGACCCACCAGGAGACATCCCCCTGGAAACCTTGTGCATGGAACAGGACACCCCTCGAGCTCCTTGTCACCTGTAATGAACTATCCCGCAGTCTCCCATCCAGCACAAGCTCCAGCTGCAGGCTCCTGCTCCTCAGTGCATGGTCCCTTGAGCCTTGCTGTCCCAGGAGCACTCGCACCCCGGGGCATGGTGCTGGGGGTGACTGGAGGCCTTGGGGACAGTCTCTCTGCCGGCACAACACTGGGATGCTCCCCCCTCCCTCCAGATCTGTGCGTCACTGGATTTTGCAAAGGGGATTTTCCAGGATAAACAGTTGAGATGAACTCATGGAAATGTGTGGCTTGTTAACCCTCATTAATGGCCACTGGCAGGAGCCCTGGGACTCAGTGTCCCCGCGGGGGGCAGCCTGGGTCAGGTTTTTAGGGAGAGATGCTGGACAGGAGGGGCTGCGCAGGTGACGGTGGCAGTGGGGCTGGCTGGGCTGGACGTCCTGTTCTCCAGTCTCTCAGCCCAATTAACATCACCTCAGAGAATGAGGTCATCGTAACGGCCAGACAGTCTGGGAAAACACTTTCACAGCTCCAGGAGGATTTCCTTTTTCCTCTTTTCAATTGTTCCTCTGTGCTGCCTCCTCTGCTCCCCCCTCCCCATCCATGTCCTCAGGCCTCCTTTCCACTTGGGCAGAGGCAGGCGCCTGGATGCTGCGCTCGCACTGCTCCTTCAGGGAGGCAGGAGAGCCAGCCACAGCCTGCAGAAGGGCTACATGGGTGCTGGGGGAGACCCCGGCTGGTCCATGTGTTCTGCTCGTCCCACGCCATCGCATGGCCATGGGAGGGAGGTGGCTGCGGAGCTGCCTCTCGTGATCTCCAACAAGCACATCCCATCCCTAGGAGTGATGGGGAGTGACAGGGCCAGTAGCTCTGTCCTTAGCCTCTTGTCACCTGCTGAGGACAGTGATGTGTGCTCAGAATGACAGGCAGGAGGCCCCTATATTTTTTCACCAAGAACATGAAAGCCCTCAAAGATGGAAGTCTTCAGAGTAAATATTTACCCAAAAACATGTCTTGCACCAGCATTTGCCAGGATTGCAATGACAGTCCCTTTGTTTCTTCACTGCAGGTCAGACCTAGACATGCAGAAGCCTGGACATGTCCCCCAAGGTCTGTCTGTGTGCCCCCCTGAAGTTGTCCCTGCAGGGACCCTCCAGAAATCCTGTGATGGCAGCTGCCATTGCCCTCCAGCTCAGCCACTGCCTCTCTGCACTTGGTGGTGTTCCCCCTCCTCTGATGTTCCTCCCAGCCCCTTAAGTCCTCCCTGATTCACCAGAGACTCCTTGGTAGGACCTGTGAGCTCCTCTCATGTTAACAGTGACCACCACATCCTCCACACACAGGATGGGTCCCTGCCCTGTGCAGGTGATGGGAGGTGCAGGATCAACATGTGAGGGAAGTGCTTCCCAACCTGCAAGGCTTGGGAGCTACACTGGGGTGTGGAAGGAGAGAGGGATAGAGTGTGAGTGAGGGTTGCACTGGCCAAGCTCTTGTGCAATGCAGCAAGGCTGTCCTGGGGGTCCTGAGGAAGACTCTCTCTGCCTCCATCAGCCAGGACTGGACACTTGAAAAGGATCTGCCTGACCCCTATCCCCCTGTGATGCCATAGCATTACTTTATGGTAACTCCATTACCATAAAGACACTGGGATCTTCTTTGTCTGTCCAGATGTCAGGTCCCATTGGCGAAGCACTCAAGGCTGCTCCAAGGCAGATAAACCCAACAGTGAAGGATCCTGTGAAGCAGGTCCAGGCAGGCTGAGCTGGCAGCATCTGTGCTGGGACAGACCCTGTTCCCCTCCCCAAACCTCACAGCTGAGCTCAGCCACTGCCCACAGGAGCCCCCTCCGCTGACCTTGATGGTTTGAACCCCTCCATGTCTCGGGGTGCAAAGCTCAGGGACCACACTGGGTGCTGGACTCGGATATATCACTCACAGTTTTCCTAAACCTTTTGTTCGCATCTCTCTCTCGCTCCTTTTATTACACCCAGTATGACCCGAAGATTTAGCAGCTGTCTCCATTTCACTTTGGTCTTGATTTCCTTGCCTACAAACTCATTCAACATGTACAGCTGTAAGCTTTCTGGGGAAACAGTTTGGCATTTTGGGGGCACAAACAGCAGTTTGGCAAGGGACTGGCTCAGACAGTGAATTTAACAGGGATCGCTGGTTCGCCATCCCCAGTGCGCCCATTACCCAGCCAGCCTCCCAGCTCATCTCACTGCTGACCCACGTCCACTCTGCTGCTCGTGGACATCCCAAGGCCTTGCACTGAAGGGCAGCAGGAGCATGATCGCTGAATCACTTGGCATTCATTCAGCAGCATCAGTCTCCCAGTTGATGGTTTGTCTTATATATCTCGTTCTGAACTCCTTGGCCTCACATCTCCAGGACCCCACTCCCTGAGCTCCTCAGGTGCCGCATGGTCATCATGGTACCTGAGGATTCAAGAAAATGAAGAAGCGGGGCACGACACAGGACCCGCACTGCATGGAGTGGGTGATCTGGAGCACGCCAAGGACAATGTTTGGAGAGCTCATCTGTCTGTGGGTCTCTGGGTGCCTTGAGGCACCTCTCCGTTCAGATACTGAGGAGGAACATCCAATGTGGCTAAGACACCAAGTAAGAGGGATCCTCAGGACTTGATGTCCTGGCACTCACTCATGGGCAGAGATGGTCCTGACAACCCTGGGCCAGGCTGGCCTTGGAGGGGAGACATGTCTGCAGAACAGACAGCACCCCGCAGCCACCATCTCACACTCTGCAAAACGGCAAGGAGAACTATGAATTCGCTTTTCCAAAGGAGCTGCCAGACTTTTCCATGGCTCCACCATGGCCTCGGGCTGTTGCACTCACAAGTTGCCACAATCTTATCCTTTCTGCACCTCAGTGTTTATTCCCACCAGAGTCCACCATCTCTCCTCACCTTGGAAAGTCCTCCCATATGCAGCATCGCTATCCCCTCGAGCTCGCCACCTGCCCTCTGCTCAGGGCAAGCGTTCCAGCGAGAGTTTGCCAGGCTGCCGTTAGACATGACCTCAGGCCAGTGTGCAACATGCTCCAGAGGTGCCTGTTTTCCTCTGGGGGGAATCCACAGAACAGCTCAGATACAGGGATACACAAACCCGTCTGATATGTTCAAAGAATTACTGAGCATCTGCAAGGAGAGGGAAAGAAAAACAAACACACGGATGAAAGGATTCCTAGAACATGACAAAGAGGAAAGAAAAGGAGACAGGGATGAATAAGGCCACCCAGACAGGTCCCAGACTTTGCTGAGAGCCCACCATCCCCTTGAGGAGAGAGGTACCTCAGCACCTGCTCGGTGGCCAGACTGTCACCGTCCGCCTGTCCCCTCTGTTCCTTCTCTCTGAGACATGAAGTCAGACAAGCCATTTGATGCAACTTCATCAGTAAAGAACTCCTTTCTGCAAAGCAGGGACATTGCGCCTTAACTCCCTGACCTCTGCCCTGACCACTTGGAGCCGCTAATGGTTCTGCTGCTATTAAATGTGCCTCATATCTCATCCTGTCCCTCTTACATCCTCCCCAAGGAACTCCTCCTTGCTTTCTTTGCATGAAACATGCAGCCCAAGGCAGACTTTTCTTACTGTCCTTGGCAGTCCACACATCCATCCATCTTCCACAGCTCACTCCATTGACATTCGGAAGTCTCCCAGATATTGTTCCACAGTTCTTTTTTTTCTGCCCCAGTATCAAGCGCATATTTTCATTCATAAAAAAAATATAAAAATGAGGGCAACCTATTGTCTTCCAGAACAACCAGAGGAGCCACAGCTCTAGCTGTACCCAAGGACACCACTGGAGGAGGCTGAAAGCAACTCATGCCTCTCAGGAGGTGTTCAGGACTGGTCTATAAACCCCACACTGCAGTGCTGAGGTCCCAGGCAGGGATGACCCTCCAGTTCCCATGTTGTTGAAGTCCCCATGATCCCAAGCGAGGAGCAGGGTTGAGGCTGCAGATCTCTAGGAAAGACAACTTCAGCAGCCTGAAGTCCTTCCTGCCCTGGTGGACCTCCTCTCTGCCTCTCTGCCCAGAGATGTCTGCTTGGGTCTACTTGGTGTCACCTACTCTCGGGTGTGCTAGGATTTGAAGTCACCACACTGCTTTGAAGCTCAGAGCCACTGTTCACTGCTGTGAGGATCAGGCTCACAGTGAGAGATGTCTGGCTCACAAAAAAGAGGGATGAGGGAGGATTACGCCCTTGGTCCCCATCTCTGGCCATGGGACAGAAACAGGTCCACGCTGCCCATAGCCAGCACTGCCTTCTTGGAGAGAAGCAGCACCTGGGCACAGCTCCCCTGCAGTGCGCAGACCTCTGCTGCATTGAAGACACTATTTTACAGCACCACCAGTGTCTCCATGGCCAGCTGCTGCCGCACGGGACAGTCCTGCTCCAAGCAGGAGACTGTTTGCCACCAGGACTGGTTCCATCCCACAATGTCTCAGTGCGCAATCAGACAAGGGGGTGCAGGTGGATGGGAAGCAATGGGGAAACAGAGCTCTCCATAAGGGATAGAAGCCCTTTTAGTGGCTTTTGCCTTTGGACAGGCTTTGGTGGCTCATAAAACAAATCAGAATGGGCTTAAGAGAGCTTTCAGTTTGGGACCAGTGCAACCTGAGAGATGCCATGGAAGGCTGGCTCACAAGGTCACAGCATCATCACGGTGGGAGAAGAAAGTGGTGAAGGGACAAGCACCAGTGGGACATTGCCTGGTCCCCAGAAGCCAGAAGTCTCTGGGGCACATGGAGAGCTCAGAGGCACATGGGCAGCTGTCCATGCCCCGTGTGCAACCCCAAGGCTAACACCAGGTCCAGGTCCAGGTGCAGCTACTGCTCAGTGTGTGGCTGGACAGCAGGAGCCACTCAAAAAGGGACACAGGTCAGAGCGTGCCCTCAGGGGATGGCCAACACAGGGACAGGAGGAGGATCCAGGCAGGGAACCCATCCCCACTACCTCTTGCCCACGTGTCCTCTCTTCAGGGACCCCTCAGATGCTCCTGCCCTTATCTGCTCCCTCCCCTCCGGACCCAGCCACTGCCCCTTGTCTTTCTCCCACCATGACCATCTTCCCTGATGCATTGGTGCAGCAGTGAGGTGGTCTCCAGGGGATGCTGTGTGGCTGCAAAATATTTGTGAAGCTGCTTTGGTGGGTACTGTTTCACCCCATGAAAGTGAGACCTCCTGGGATCCTCCCCCATGGGAGAAACCATAGCTTGATGTGGTGTGCAATGGCAGTGTCAGTTGGTGACAACACCAGGCACCCTGAGCACAGCAGCTTATGGGGACAGCACTGGGAGAAAGCAGGGCACTGTTGACACAAGGCATGGACATGAGACAAGAGCTCAGCAGCTCTTTCTGGGCTGCACAAACATTATTGCTCTGAGGTCCCAGGCTTAGCTGTCGAGTCACCGAGTGCCAGGACCATTAATAGTGCAGTGACAGTGTTTAAATTGGAGCTGCCACTGCCGCAGACACAATAACTCCTCGTGCCCGAGGAGCTGATTAGCAATGGCCCCGTGCTGCATTTTCCATCACCCTCTGGGGAGCGAGGGATGGATGGGGCTGGAGGGAAAAGGGTGCAAAGTGGACCTCTGGGGCTATGGTGCACCCTGCCATCACCAGGTCCTGCCCTGTAGCTCCACTCCGTACCCTATCCCTCGTGTCTGGCCGCTGGAGCCCCTTCTGCAGAGCTTCAGGGCTGCCCTGTGACTTATTGTCGAGTGTTTACTGTCATTGCCGGGGAGACATTATTTCAGATTATGTCAAAACAAAGTTATTCCAAGCTCAATCCTAGAGAAAAATATTATTGTAAGCAGTGATTGGCGAGGGGCGGCGTGTCCACCGCCAGCAATCCGAAAGCCCAGGGGGTGGGGGGAGATAGGATCTTTGTTTTCAAGCCAGGCTCCCAGCCAAGAGCAGCCAAAGCCGAAGTAGAAGGGAGATTTTGTGAGGCAGCCAGCAATTCAGGTCAAAGCTTCATCTTCTCCAGAAAAAAAAAATCTTTTAAACTGTAAAGAGAAAGTCATGTTCCAGCCCCAGTCTTGGCCAGAGAGCCTATGTGCCATATTGTCCAGGAATTGAATGTAAGGAATCCAGATATGCCATGTTATCCAAGAATCACATGTAGGAAATCCAGGAGTGACTTGTTATCTAGGAATCACATGCTGGGAAGCCAGACACAGCCTGTTAGACAGGGATTGTATGCAAGGAATCCAGATGTGGCACATCAGACGGGGGCTGGATGCAAGGAATCCAGATGTGCTGCTTTACCCTGGAGCTGCAGGGAGGGATGAGGAGGAGGCAGACATGTGCAGGTTGCACCTTGCCTCAAAGTGCAGGTACCAGTCTGGCTCCAGAAACAGATGAAAAGCAAAAAGCAGCTTCAAAACCAGGGGCTCAGAGCAGGGCCAGGCCAGGCATGGGCTAGTAGGGTGGGGGACCTGGTAGCCAGCTTGCAGCAGGGCAGAGAGGAACTGGTGGAGGCAGATCTGTGGGTCCAGAGAACAGCCCTGGAGGTGGGTGTCAGCAGGGAGAGGTGATGGTCCTTCCCATCAGTGCTGGACAATGGCCCCAGGGCTGCCAAAAGGGGTCCAGGAGCAAGAGGGGCCTCAAGAGCAGCTGGTTGGAGGGAAGGAGGTGCAGCAAGGAGGAGAGGAGATGATGTGAGGGTATACATGAGCCTGAAGAGGTGCAAATAAGGACAGCAAAATGCAGGCAAAGTCTCAGGAGAAATTCCCAGACAGTGAGATAGAGCGGGCAGTGGACACCTCTCCCCAGGGCTGGAAGGGGCTGGATGGGAGCTGTGGCTCCCTGGGGAGGGCAAGGGACGGAGCCCAGAGCCGCCTGACTGGGCAGGGTGCCCGGCAGCAGGAGCCACCTGGACCGAGCCCCAGGGAGCTGCACAAGAACGTCTCAAAGGGGTGGCCACCAAGACCACCCCAGCTCCCATCCCAGGCGGAGCAGCAGGTCGGAGGTAGCGCAGCCCACTCAGCTGGGGACATGGGAACTGCTGGAAGCTGTGTCCCCCCAGACGAGCTGGCATGGGTGCTACCACCACCCCAGCACCCGGGGAGCCCTTTTACAACCCTGGGCAGCACTAAGGGAAAGGAGACCTTACCCAACACTTATTCCCTGGGAACACCACCCAGTTTGGATGGAGGAAGACATCTCTGCAGAGTCACAGTCCCACTGCCAGCCCTTCCCGTGCTGCCAGGACATCTTCCCTGATGCTGGGAAGAGCTTCAAAGCAGTTGGTACCATCCCCTGGCAGTCGAGGCTCATCTGGTCCCATCCCCGAGGGAGACTGGGCACAGGTCTCATCATCCCAGTGCTGGGTTGATTCGGTACCAGTCAGCGATCCAGTGCTGTGAGCTTCCCAGAACAGCGTCCTACGGGGTCCAGGTGCACTGCTCCGACCCCATCCCCTCCCCTGCAGGATGTGGTCTTTCTTTTGCTTCTTCTCTCAGCATCTATTTTCATCACTCCCTCCCGCCTGTTGAACGAGTGCCACGGAAATAAAGCACTGGGCGGCTCTGGGGACTGGCCAAAGCACAAGCTGTGCAAATGGCACCAGGCACAATGCCCGGTATTATTCTGGCACTGAAACAGGCTCTTCAGAGACTGGCCAGAGTCCTTCCCTTCTCCAGAGCTCCTGGAGGAAGGGGCACCCACAAGGTGGAGGTAAATTGTGCCCTAGCCATGGCAGTGCACAGAATCAGCAAATCACAGAATCACAGAATTGGGGGTTGGAAGGGACCTCTGGAGATCACCCAGTCCCACCCCCTGCCAGAGCAGGGTCACCCAGAGCAGGTTGCACAGGAACACGTCCAGGTGGGTTTGAATATATCCAGAGAAGGAGCCTCCCACACCCTCTCTGGGCAGCCTCTTCCAGGGCTCTGCCACCCTCACAGCAAAGAAGTTTTTCCTCATGTTGAAATGGAATCTCCCATGGTCCAGTTTATGCCCGTTGCCCCTTGTCCTGTCCCCGGGCACCACTGAGAAGAGTCTGGCCCCATCCTCTTGCCACCCGCCCTTTAGCTATTGCTCAGCATCAATGAGATCCCCTCTCAGTCTGCTCTTCTCCAGATGAACAGCCCCAGGTCCCTCAGCCTTTCCTCAGCACAGAGATGCTCCAGTCCCTCATAATCTTCATAGCCTCCACTGGACTGTCCAGCAATTCCCTGTCCTTCTTGAACTGAGTGGCCCAGAACCAGACCCAGTGCTCCAGATGTGGCCTCTCCAGGGCAGCACAGAGGGGGAGGATGACCTCCCTCGACCTGCTGGCCACGCTTTTTTTAATGTACCTCAGACCATTGACCTTCTTGGCCACAAGGCCACATTGCTGGCTCGCGGTCATCTTGTCCACCAGGATTTCCAGGTCTCTCTCTGCAGAGCTGCTCTCCAGCAGGTCAACCCCTCACCTGTACCAGTGCATGGGGTTATTCCTCCCCAAGTGCCAGACCCTACACTTGCCCTTATTGAACTTCACGAGGTTCTTCTCCACCCAACTCTCCAGCCTCTCTGGGTCCTGCTGTATGGTGGCACAGCCTTCTAGGGTGCCAACTACTCCTCCCAGTTTGTGTCATCATCAAATGCGCTGAGGATACACCATCCCCTCACCCAGGTCATTGATGAATATATTGAACAAGACCGGATCCAGTACTGACCCCTGGGGAACACCATTAGCTACAGGCCTCCAACTGGACTCAGTGCCACTGATCACAAGCCTCTGAGTTCTGCCATCAGCCAGTTCTCCATCCACTTCACTGTCTGCTCATTCAACCCACACTTCCTAAGCCAACCTATGAGGGTGTTATGCAATGTTCTGGTATCCTCCCTTGCTTTTTGAGGTTGGGCTGTTGAAGGGAGCAGAGGAGGGAGCAGAGGAGGGAGCGGGCAGGGGTTGGACAGCATGGATGCCCCCAGGCAGATGGGCAACACAGCAACAAGCATCTGAGCATATCGGTGGTTGCTGGGGGACAAGAGCCTAAACCCAGTGCCTAATCATGCCAGTGCCATCTTCTGGGCACCTCTGCTGGGTGATGAGGAGCAGAATGGAGACTATTCTGCAGAGTAAGTGAGCTCCTTTTGCAGACACATGGGTGGGTGTCAGCACCACCGGCTGTACCCATATCCCCAGCATTGCCTGTCACGTGTCTCTATCGTCATGTTTGGTGGTTCATGTCTCCATCCCATAGAATCTTCCATTCTCTGCACTGTCTTGCCCATCTCCTATATAATTTCCAATGTCCACCACCATCCTGGTTTCATGGTCCTCTGGGGGTGGCCTGTGGCCCGAGCAGCGCTCTGCTGCCGGACCTGAACCCAAACCCACTCTCCTGCAAGCACTCTGACCCTTTGCTTAGCTGGAGACCCCCTGCCTTTTCCCCCCATTAAAACTGCTCTGTCCCCCTCTCTGCCCCTCCGAGCAGCCAGGTCTCACCAGGGAGGAAGGGGACACAAGCAGGCACTTGTTTTTCTGCTCTGGGAATCTCCTCCATGCGTGGTCTTTCTGGTCCTGTCGAACAGTCTGGAGTGGCTCTCAGTGATGTGATGGTGCTGTGGTATATGAGTAGAGACCATGTCCTGCTCTCCTCTGCAGCTTGTGGCCTTGCACTACCTGGTTGAGGTGTTCCCATCCTCTTCCAGTTCCCAGCTCCTGTACCAGAAGTGCACCCTTCAGCTCATGTGCCTGCACTGCCTTGTGTGTAAACCCTGACAGTGGAGAGGTGACAACTGCTGTCCCATCGTCTCATGGACCTGGATCACAGTAGGTGTCCTCCCAGCCCTGGGAGCTGCAACATGGTCCCAGATCCTCCAGTTCAACCACAACGCTGTCTCCATGTCTTCCACCCTGGTGCTGGCTGGAGCCCTGAAGCTGACCAGAAGCCTCCCTTTAACAAGAAGCTGTGCACACCATGAGCACACCAGCCAGTTCCCCACAAGGGCCATGAAGGAATGTCATGCACACCATCATTTGATCTTCATCAGCAAAGGTTACCTGGAGAGTTTCTCCCACAAGCTGGCCTAAAGCTTGGCTTGCAGGAAGACATTGTGCTGCAATGTCAAAGCTCCAAGCAATGGTGAATCCTCCCAGCATCCAAAAATCTGCTCCAGTGCCTGGTGACCCCCGAGGCATGGGAAACTGCAGCTTATTTCTAGACTGAATTTGTCTAAATTAGGTTTCCAGCCAGTGGACCGTAGCACGCATTTGTCAACACTCCCAAAAGCCTCCCCCACCAGGAAACATCTTTATGTGCAAGCACCTATAAAAATGATCACGTCACCTCCCAGGCTTCTCTGAGTGAGTGGGATAAACCGAGCCTCACATTCTGCAGTTCATTTCCCTGCCCGTGGGACCAGGGGTCCACGATGAGTGGACACCACATCTGGTTGCACGTCCCCCTCCCTGGGCCGTGACGCCCTGGCTCCTGGCATGTCTCCAAGCCCTCGGTATTGTCCTGTCTTTCCAAGATTTGTTCAATGTCAGCGTCAGCATTTCAGGGACCCTTCCAGCAGCTCATTCCCAGCTCAAGGGTGTAAGGTAACTGGGTCGGTTGGTCTGCAGTTGCACAGCCTTCTCCTTTACAGATGTTAAGTTCCTAAATTCCACTCCCGTGAAGGATTGAACGTGTCACTGAGCTTTGACCCAAGCACCGGCTGGAGTCATCTATTGAATACTTATGGTTTTGCTTGTTACAATTAGAATGCATTTGTTTTGAGCAGGACTGGAATTGGGGGTTGGCTTGATTTGATCATCCTAAGTGTATATGTTCAAAGACTTCTCACTGCCATTAGCCAGTCACAGCTCATTGATTTATTTGGCTTCCCCTTCTACCACCAGCAGTTCTTTATGCTTCTGCAGCCCTCCCTTTTCCCCATCCTCCCTGGGGTGCTCCACCTTCTCCAGCCCATGGAGGTTGGTATTTGATGCATCCCAGACTCTCGGCAGGAAGCCTTCTCCATGTAGGACATGTCTCCTGCCTGCTCTGCACAAGAGATGGAAGGACAGATGGGACCCTCCCATGGACCAGATGGACTCTGCTTGACATGCTAACCCTGGGTATTTCATCACCACATCTACAGCCTTCTCTTGTGTCTGTCCACAGCCAGAGCTCTTCCCAAGCTGGATGGAGCAGTCCAACCAGGAGGCTGGTTGCTCTGCTTTTTCTAGGGGCAGACCTTTTCCGAGGTCTTCACCAGCTGCCATTGTCCCATGATCCCAGGAGATGCCACCAAGGTCACTTTTCTTCTCCGATGACCACTTTGGTCCACATCACAAGCCTTCCCATCAGCTGACTGGCTGTTCGGCACAAGTCACCCCTCCAAAATTCGTGGCTGGAGCAGAAGAAGGAGGAAGAGGGGAAGGCACGCTGCCCTCTCCAAGGCAGCGAAACAGAGTAAACACTTCGGCCTTCATTCAGCTTCTTTCCCTCTGCCCCAGATGCCATCCAGGCTCCCGCCTGGTTCCCACCTGCTGCATGACTCGGGGTAGAGTGGTCCTCCCCCTCCAGCTGTGGGCCACCACGTTTACACGTCCAAACCGCCTTTGACAGCTTCTTCCCTGGGAGAATTATTTTGGTCTATGAAATCATGGCTGTTGGGGCACTGTTGGGATGTCCTTGAACAAGTCCCAGTTTTTGCTAACACCTCCCACTCTAAATTTACAGTCCCAGCCGGTCATGCCAGCAATTGTTTCGCATTTTAGCAAATTGACCTTTCAAATGTCCAAATAAACACTCTGTTCATTGATGTCCAAGGCGAGCGCAGCCACGCTGCTCTCTGGTGCCTACAGATCCCCCGCGCCCGAGCCCAGCAATTAGTCTGTCGTTAGCAGAGCAGAGCCCGCTTGCTCGTTACCCTGACAGTGTCCAGACCTTTCCGTAATGACCGACCCTTATCTGTGATTTTTAGAAACTCTCGAGAAGTTGCGTTGCTGGCTGCACAAGACATCCGCTGAGCCTCTACCAGGCATCTCCAGGGAAAGAGCTCTTTCCCCCCACAAACCTTTCCTGTAAGCTGCAATCAGGCTTCCCCTAAACGACCCCGTCTCTAATTAAAGAAGCTCGGCTGTCTGCGGGGCTGCCTGCAGATGCCAGAGCTCTCGGTGACAGTGTCTGCTCCTCTCCTGCCCCTGGGCTGAGTCCGAGCATCTCCTCAGCCGCTGCGTGTCCGGGGTCAGGGTGCTCATCGAGCCTTTTTATCAGCTGTTCTGATGCTTGAACAGCCCCTCCTGGCAACAGCACTTCATTCATTCCTCATCCCATCCTTCCCTCCCTGGGAGGCAGTGAAATACTTTACCTTTGAGGCTTTGTTTTTTTTCCCATTATTCGCCACGGACAGCTCTGCAAACACCCTGAATTTGGACTAGTCCTTTGCCACGTTTTTGGCAGCCCCGAGGACCGAGTCCCTCCCAGACGCCTTCGTTCCTAAGAGCCGGTTTGTTTGCCGTAACTCGCGCTATTTCTGGCGATAGTTTCACTAGACTGACTGCTGCCACTATATTTGTATCAAGTGTTGGGCAATAGCATGAGGAGACTTCGTGTTTCTAAAACCAGCTATTTTTGGGACACGTGTGTAGTGATGCTGTGGATGAGGTCAGCCACCCAGCCACGCGCACACGCCAACCTCCTGGGGACTCCTCTACCCCGTCCCGCCTCACAGGACGTGTTCTGACACCCAGGTGCCCCAAACCTGTGCCAAGGGGCTCCACAGGTCACTCACAGTGGGGACCATCCAGCAGCAGCTGACCCAGGGTCCTGTGCCCACCAGGCTCCCCTCATCACACACCGGTCCACAGCAAGCTCCTGGGACCTCCATGATCTCCCAGGTGGTGGGGTCATTTGCAGGAGGACAGTTGGCAAGGTTTGGATGCCAAGTTTATGAGGTCTCCACACACAGTTGGGCATTGGGCACACTTTACTAGGCATTGGAGATGATGTGGGTAGTGCTTGCTTGTTGGTCACACCAAGAACTGCTGTTACAGCGGATGCTTGTCCAGAGCTGTCTGCTGTCTCTCACGCCCATGTTACCCAACAGCATGTGTGACTAGTCCATCAGCAGTGGTGTGAACCTTCCTCCAGGCGCATTGCATGGACCATTCCCTCTCAACACACCTCTGGTGGTGTCCATATGTCTCTGTGGGGATCAGCCAGGGTTGGAGTATGGTCACCTCCTCCCACATAGCGACCTGTCTCCAGCATGAGGGTCTGCATCTGGTTCCAGCACAATGCTGATCTCCTCCAGGAGAGCCCTTGTCCCATGGGACAGACCCTTCACCTTGAAGATCTGTAATGTGCCATGCTGTCAGTCTCAGGGCCCTGGAAGGAAGACCCAGGTCCAGAGGACAAAGTGGCAAGGGCTTTCCAGGCTGCTGCTGGCCACAGGGGAGATGTCCAGTGGGGTCATCGAACCCAAAGGACACCAGTGTCCATGTGAGTTCCCCATGAGTGTGGAGCAGCTCTTCTCTGGGTGTCCACGGCACATCCAACATGGAGTAGCCCCTGGACCACCGCGCGGGATTTTGGAGGCGCCGTCAGCGGCAGCGCAGGCGTCGGTGACTCATGGAGTGAGAACAGGCAGTTCTGTGGGACCGGGGAGCCCAGGGAGACAACAACAGTCTGAGATTTATTCCACAAAGCAGCCTGAAAACAAACCCAAGGAATGTTTATTATTTTTCCTATGTGGCAGGGAAATAAAGCACGATTGTCTCTCGCCTGGAAATGCTGGCATCTCCACACACGGCTCCTCCGCTGAGATAGCGTCCACAGCTGGACACTCCCAGCCTTGAGTCAGGGCTGCCTCTGCGTGGTCTACGCCGCAGAGGAAAGGAGATTTATGGAGTGACTGAATCCCTGGGACGGAGCCCACTGGGAAAGGTCATCCTGAGCCACAGGAGCACCTGCTATGGACGTAGATGCTTGGGTTTTCTTTCCCTCCAGCACAGGCCCAGGCTGGGCGTGATGGATGTGCATCGAGGAGGGGTGCCATCACTCCTTCCCCCAGAGCTCCTTCCCCCTGACTGGGGGGAATGCGTTGGTGGCACGAGAGGGCTGGGACCTGTTGAGGGGCTGCTACATTGGAATGCTTGTGTTGAGTCCACACCTTGCACACCGGCTGCACCCTCTCTTGGTATCCTCCCATGCAACAGCCCCACTCCCTCCCTCTGTGGTCCCTCACACCCCTTCTGGCTCCAGCAATGGCCGAGCAAGGTAACACTGGGGTCATCACTGATCAAACAGCACCCAAGCCAGCCTAGGTCCTCTGCAACGAGCATCCAGCACTGCTGCAGTCACCGGGTGAGATGTTAGAGACTATGCAGTCTAGGGCATATCCAGCACTAGTGCCCAGACACCCCACAGACAGCACAGATTCACCCCAAAACCCAGCTGGTCTCACCCTACAGCACATCCCATCCAGGTGCTTTGCTTTGTTCTGCTCACACACGAAGAGATGAGAACCTTTGCGCCCCTTCCTGGGGTACCATTCCCCAAAGGTAGCAGGGCTGCCCCTCCTGGGGTGGCATTCCCCAGAGCTGCAACCTCCCTTTTCCGGGATCAGGAATGACAGCACTGGGATCTGTAGGAAGGGGGTGTGAGTGGGGATGGGGTGCAAACGCTGCTGGGAGAAGGGCCCTGGGAAGGGCAGGTGCTGGCAGTGCTTGGATTAGCAGCTCATCGAGATGCTAAGACATCTATGTGCAGCCCCACTGGGCACTCAGGATGGAAAAACAAAGGACAGACTGCTCCAAAGGGTGGATTGAAGACACTGAGAGTTGATGTCAGGAAAAGGAGGAACAGATTGGAGCCGTAAAACTCCCAGGTGGGCAGAGAGAGGACCATCAGCAGCACTGCAGCCAAATGATTTCCAGAGGTAGGGAAGGATGGAGAGAAGAAACACAATGGGCATTGAATGCCCAAACACACCAACTGCCACCGCCTCCAGCTCGTGTTTTCCACACGCCGCTGTCCCCTCCACAAGCCAGGATCCCGCTGGCCTTCTCTGCGATGTGGTCTTGCAAGTTTTTCCAGCTTTGACCTCAGTTCTGCAGTACACACAGCCTCAGCAGGCTTGGGAGGGCTGGAGCCAGTCCCGCTCCCTGCCCTGTCTCGCAGGGCCCAGCCCTTTACAAATCAAGAATGTTTATTTAAAATAATTGGGGAAAAAAAAAATCCTCACGTAGAGTTAGGGAAGCCCTGAGACAACAAACGAACATGAGTGTGATATTGAGCTTCAAAAGGGCAGGCAGAACCGGTCTGTGCCTCATAAAATAATGAGTGAGTATTAGGAAAAGATCCTTAAATACCACAGATAAAAAAAGCAAAAGCATCTGGCATGGTCCGTTTGCAAAGAACATCTCTTGCCTGAGAAACTTAATTGTTTTGTCAGGAAGAATTACAGGACGAGGCCAATTAGAGCTGGATTTTGGTTCAGTGCCTGGTCTGATGGCCCCAAAGATTAGCACCCACACGCATCCCAGTGTCCCAAGCAGTGTCACAACAGCTCTGGCCCAGCAGTGCCTGGGAACTGCTGGAGGGCACAGAGATGTGTCCTGGTTTATGTGTCCATCAGCCACCCTAGGAGGTGGTGCAGGGTCTGTTCTTCAGCCCTGGGGACACCAGGATAGGAGGGCATGGACAGCTATTGAATAGGGAGACATAAGAGGAGCTAAGCAAAGCCCTTGAACCCTGGGATCCCATAGCTGGTCCATGGGGCACATCCTCTGAATGGTTTGGGAAATTGAATTGGGGAGAGCAGCCCTGAGAGCTGGAGAAGACAATGAGAACAGACAAGTTTGCACCACAATGGGGCAGCAGGACTGTCCCTGGCCTGCAGGCTCGTGCTTAGAGGCACCGTGTCCAGGAGCGGCCCATCACAACTGGCTCTGGTAGCTGGGAGAGGACATGCAGCTCCATCAGCAGAGTGATGCTGTCAAGTTGGGACCATCCTGGCATCACGTCAGATGTTGGAGCCAGGAGCTGGGTCACATCCCAGACAACAAACAGACTAGGGGTTAGTAACGAGGTCAGGGTTCCAGGCCACATTCAGGGAATGTCCTCCATCCTGCAGCTCCTCCACCCCTTTTCTGCAAATCTCCTTTGTGGTTTACCCTTTCTTTGATGGCCCCTGGTGGTGCCATCTCTCAGTGCCTTCAGCCCCTCAGGAATGACTGGGGAAATGCCTCTGTCTGCTATCAGAAAATAAATGAGTAAGTGAGGCTGGACGGGACCTGTGGAGGCACCGAGCCCCGCTCCCCCCAGCACAACAGGTCCAACATGATGAGGTTGGCTGGGGCCATGTGTAGTCAAGTCCCGAACATCTCTAAGAGCAGATATCCCACCGCCTCTCTGGGCTCTCGTTCCCATGTATAACCCATTTCCAACAGGAAAATTTCCAACCAAAAATTTCCAACAGGAAAAGTCACCTCTGGTTCTCCTGCTGCACCCCAGCAAGCTGAGGCCACCAGACCATGAGGAACAGGGAGTGGTGCAGCCCCCCAGCTTCCCTGCTGCTCCCCTTCTCTTCCTCACCCTCATGGTCCTGCTACATCACCCCAGATAGTCTCCTGGCCAAAATGGACCTGTGCCCTGCCAAGGGGCTGGTGGGAACACTTGCCCTTGTGGTAGGTCCCAGTTTGCAGGTGCCGGGCATCCCAGGAGTCCTTGCCCTTCCCGCACTGCAGGGGCTTGGGGCTCGGTGCCCGGGGGAGTGCAGAGGTCTGTGAGGGCAGCGCGGGAAGGGGAAAAGGGCAGAGACAGGGAAAGCTTTGGAACAGCCCTTGCAAATGGAGACATCCATTCACAGCAGACAGCGACCCAAAGCATGAGTGAAACCAGACCCTGGCGGAGAGATAACAGAATAATTACAGTGAAACTGGAATTCAGACCGTGGCTTGCTTGCTCTCAGCCCAGGAAAAGAGCAGACAAAATAACAAAAGCCCTACCACACACACACGGCCCCGGGCACCGGCCGCTGCCGGCCGGGCACTGGCCCAGAGAGCTTGCCCTCGGCAGAAGCCAGGGCAGAAGGTCATGCCCACAGTCGGACAGGGCTGGTGGCACTCAGGGATGCTTTCCTGGGGCTCTGATGGTACCTGAGCTCTCTGGAGCACTGTCAACATGGGGGCTGGCTAAGCATCCCATCCCCATGCTGGGGGCTATGCCCACTGGCCCCCACAGGGTGGGGAAAAGAGGGGTCTGAGATGCCACAGGGCCAGAACCAGCCCTGATCCTCCACCCTGCTTTGGAGGCACAGACCCGGTGAAGGTGGACAGAGCAGAGCAGGGGCCTGCAGGAGCCTGGGAAGGACACTTTCCCTGCATTGCCCCTCACAGCAGGGCTGCAAAGGGTGCCCAGGACCTTGTTTATTTAATTAGTGGCTGGGATTTCTTTTCTTTTGCAAAACCAGCTACAGTCATGGGGTCTTAGCCCTGGCAAGACACACCCCTGGTGTTTCACAGCTCTGGCTATGGCAGAGTGACCTGAGGCAATTCCCTCTTCCAGGTGTGACAATCGCTGCTCCTCCTTCTGTGCAAGCCAGAGACTGAGGGCCAACCAGGGGAGAGCCAGGGTGCTGGTGTGTCCCATCACTAACCCATTCCCACACCAATATCATTCACCCTCGCAGAGGGCAATCAGGGACAGCAAACCCACTCAGTGACGTTGTTCTGAGAGGAGCAGAGCATCTGCTGTGGATGCATTGCCCTGAGCTCTACATCGATGGGGCTTTTAGGGTCTCAGGACACCATTGAGGGCCATGCATGCGTGCCCACCCCCAGCCCAGCACCTGGAGCAGCATAAACCCTGGCACAGCCTGTCACCCCCATCCCAGAGGTGACATCCCAGAGGCATCCCCGCAGAGAGCTGTACGTGGGTGGTGGGTTTCCCTGCCTGGGCAGGTTTCTGGGCTGGAATGCACCCGCCACACCAGCCTGGGAACAGGGCAGCAAGGGGGCTGCCAATTTGGGATGCCTGGGTGTAATTTTGGGACATCGGACCCCTGGCACTGTCACCATGAGACATAAAACATAGAGCTAGTTCCTGGGAAAATACATTGAGGAGGCTCCCAGGGCCGGTGGGAGACTGCCCCTCTCTGCCTACCAGCCCCTGGATGGGACAGGGCAGCTCCACGGGGCACCATCAGCCCCAGACAGCCACGAGCTCCCCTCTCCCCGCTTGGTGCAGAAGCACCATCCCAGGATGTGCTTGTCAGGAGGAGGAGAGCAGACCATAAATCACTCCAGCTGTGATGGGAGCTGGGTCGGGGCCATGACCGTGGCAGCCCCTCCTGCTCCCCGTGCCAAAGGGAACAAGCGGGGCACGGGGGTGCTGGCTGCGTGGCTGCGAGACGCAATCCGTCTGCAATGCTGCTTGTCCAGCCAGGGGGCTGGGCGGCCGTGGCGGGTATTTATATCAAACAGGGGGAAGGGTTGTATTATTTCATTTTTATAATTTTTTTTTTTTTTTTTTTGCAGTACAGCAGGAAATAGCTGGGATAGTTACATACCTGGCGAGATGGCCGAGGGACCAGGGGCCAAGAAACATAGAAGATCTGGCATCAGCTGGAGCATCTGTGCTGCACACAGCTTGCAAGCATCCGGGGCTGCCTGTGTAGCTGCGTGCCTGACCGGGAGCGGTGGGTCACAGTGAGGACCCCCACGTATGGCCAGCACTTTGGGACGGGTGGTGAGCAGCCAGCATCTGCAGGGTGTCCTGAGGTGAAGCACTGAGCGTCCAACTGGCGGTGAAGCACAGCTCTCCAGCGAGGTGCAAGCGAGCACACAGAGCCCAGCCACCTCCCTCACATCCCCAACACCTGGTTTATCTGCCGACCCACAGCCCAGGAAGGGACCAGGCTCCTCCACACCCCATGGGGACCATAGGAGAGAGGTCTAAAGCAGAAGCTGAGGAGTCATTGTGTTTCCTCCCATCCCTTGAGCTGGGACATCGCCACAGAGCAGTTCACTGCTCCTGCATTGCAGGGGGTGATACCTACAGCCCACTGAGCTCCAGCACAGGACTGGTCTCTGGTGTTGGCAGTAGTAGAGGTTGGACTAGGGACCTCCTGAGGTCTCTTCCACCCAGGTCTGCAGTGCTTCTATCCTAGAGCCAACGCACATTAAGCTCTGCTGTCCGTCCTGGACACCCTGTGGTGAACCCCAGACCAGACTTCCTCCTTCAAGGCCTGCTGTGACAGCTGGAGACTTGCTGCTTGCAGACCAGAACTGGTGAAGGTCACCTGGTTGTGGCACCAAGGGGTGGCCTTCCTGCCCCAGCCTTGTGGCAGGACAGCTCCAGCAGAGAGCAGTCTGGAAGAAGAAGGCTGTCTCTGGCTTGGCTAAGTGTGTGATGTCAAGTGGGCTGCAAGACACCAACCCCCAAAAGCAGGGATAGGATAAACCTGGAGAGACTCTCCTAGGGCTTTGGGCACAGAAGTCTCCTCCAATGCTGGTACTTCACTGCTGCCATCTCAACCTCCACATCCCAGTCCTACCAGCAGAGCATGTGTGGTCTTCTGAGTAGTGCTCTTGGGGAACCACATTTGTGCACAGATTGTGACAGTCCCAGGTGATTCGTGCTCCCTGCTGACCAGTGTGAAACAGCACCAAACGCCTTCTTGTGGTCAAGGACCAGCCATGTGCTGTTTCCAGATGCCTTTTCGCTGGCCGCAGGTGGCGTTTTGCTGCCTTCCCCCTGTGCTGGGAGGTGGGTTCAGTGCCCTGAGACACAGCGCAGCCCAGCACATCGCCACCAGCAGCAGTGAGCAGCAGGAACACAGGACCCTCACAGGGTGACACATCCTCAAATACTTTCCCAGCTTACAGCAGTTTGCAGTTCATGGACCTCCTGAGCCTTTTTATGTGATAATCCCTGGTGGATTTTTCCTCGATGAACTTGAGCTGAACCCACCCTTTGAACCCACATGAGCTCCTAGTTTACTTGTTCTCAAAGATAATCCACAGACAAGATTTCTTCAGCCAGTGCTCGAAGTGCCGTAAGACAAAAGCCCATCATCAGGCTTTTGAAAATGTGGGGTTCATCCAAATGCCCTTTGCCCAGAGCTCCAGCTCACCCCAGGGCTCCTGTCTGGGATGTCCAGGAGGACATTGGCTGCCCTCCCCACCCGACGCCAAAGCAGCCAACCAGCCACCCCAGAGCCAGCCATGGTCACACCTACCCAGGACCACTGGGACCACCTTCACCTTCCCTGTAGACCCTTGGAAATACATCAGCCACCTCCAGCAGGTCGTGCTGCATCTGCCCGTGCAATCATGTTACACCATCTCTAATGATTTAGTGTTGTTTCCGCTGTCTGGGCTCCTCCTCCTTGCTCTTGAGATAATTGCAGAGATTTCCATTTTGCCAGATTCCTAGCCTCTCTCTGAACTTACTCCCTGAAAGCTATTTCTGAAGGACCGGGCAGCTGCCCTGCGGTATCCTCCCTCGCACGTGCTTCCCGGGGGTTATTACGTAGCAATTCTCAGCCCGTAGCCTTCATTTTGCTGCTCTCCCTCCTTCCTCTTCCAAGACATTAATTGCACATCCTCTTCCAGCTGCAACTGTGAGTTAGGATAGCCCCACCACTGCACTGCCTAACCAGGTCATTTGGATCAGCACGGGCTGGAGAGCATTCAGACAAGCAGCTCAAGCCAGGGAATCCAAAGATGCAATCCTCCGGCACAATCCTCCGGCACAATCCTCCAAAGCTGAAATCCTCCGGCAAAGGCAGGGCAAGACTCAGCAGCTGGGAGCACTGGGTTGACATGGTTTCAACCACAAGAGAACATGCCATCGAGCTCTAGGATGGATGAACTCTCAGTCCATGGTCACCACCATCCGAGCATTTGTCATTTTCTCAGCCCATTGCTCTCTGCTGGTCAACCCAGACTCAAAGCCACTTCTTTCTCTGCCTTCTGCACATGCTCTCCTTGATGTGTGACACAATCTATGTCTGGTGGTTTGGTTCCAGTTGAAACTGGCAAAGCTCAGCTCAGGTTCAGGTCAATTCAAAGGAAAAAACAGTGGTTTGACCTATTTGGCTCCAGTCCCCCAGGGAACCTCCCCAATCCTCATTTGGGCAGAATGGGCAGAGGGTGAAGCAACCGAAGGATCCTCCATCCCTCCTGCCACAGGCAAGCTGCTGGGCCCACAGCAGAGCTGGATTCACAGATGCCCCTGCGAAGGGAAGGCCTGGGCTCCAGGAGATAAAGCAAAAACCCGAGGATAAAATAAATAGGGGTAACTGGGTGGAGCAGCCCATCCTGCTTCCCGAATATCTGCAGAGTTGGGTGCTGGTGGAGGGAATTGCAAATTGTTTTTTAATACTCAGGAACCCAAACACCACCGAAGTGCCAGAGTAGACAGAGTTGAGACAGTTCGACCTCACCAGATTTCCAGAATTGCTTCAGGATCATCGAGATGGACCTCAACAGACAAGGTCCAGACTACGTAGGGCTCCACCACGCTGTCTGCTCGGGCTGCACCCGGCCTCTCCAAATGCACTGAGTCATCTCTTACAAGTCACAATAAATCCTTTGTTTATTTATGGCCACTAATCCACTCATTAATTCCTACTCCAGTGAAAGTTTGCACCTTATTACTGAGCTGAACTTATTGACTCTGGCTTCCGCCCCCTGGCTCCCATCCAGCCTGTCCCTGACGGTTCCCGGGAGGGGGCAGTCGCTTCCCGAGACACACGGACAGATCTCGGGAATGGGGTCTTGGAGCGGGAGCAAACAGGGCAGTTGGGCTGGTGGCCAGGGAGGTGGTCGGGGGGATTCGCCCCCAGCCGCGGGGTTGTGGTCCACAGCACTTCCTGGTGTCTCAGGGTCACGCTCCGGGATTCACAGGAACATGACCAGCGAGTCACGATGATTCTCGGGGTGGACCGGGAAGCTCCTCAGGTGTGCCTGGGGAGGGACACCGAGTCCCACGAGGGACACTGAGTCACGGGGCTGAGGTCTGCCAAGGTGTTCACCATGCCGTGGCACTGCCAGCGGACGTGGGAGCAGGGAGGCAGCGACGTGGGGTGCCTGGCTGTGGGAAGGGCTGCGAGGGGGGGGAAGATGGGTAAGGGACGTGATGGGTGCGACAGAGCAGGCAGGGGTTGTGTTGAGGGTGGTGTGAGCTGAGGAGTAGGCTCTCAAGGTGTGTTGGATGTGGCCAGGGTGGGAAGTGGAAGTCCCCGGTCAGGGGAAAAGAGGAGATGGCAATGAGGACAATGAGGGAGAGAAAGAGGGAAGGGGGAAAGTGCAGCTGGGGCAGAGGTGAGAGTGAGGACCATGGGCTGGGGGGTGGGCATGGTCTGTGGTGAGGAGGAGGTTGAGCGGGGCAGCGGGTGCTCAGGTGAGAGCTGCAGAAGGAGCATGGGTTGTGAGCAGAGCTGCTGGCGTTTGGGATGGGGACAGTGAGAAATGGGAATGTCACCAAGTATGGCACACCATGCCCCCATGATGTGCTGGATGCCCCGTGATGGGGGGCTGCTGTGCCCTGGGGGAGCAGGGGGACATGGGAGCAGCAAGCATTGGGGGTGCAGGAGGAATGGGAACTCCATACACTGGGGGATAGAAGGATGGGGGCACCTTGCATTGGGGATGCAGGAAAAAGGAGAGCACCATGCATTACAGGAGGGGTGAGAGCATCGTGCACTGGGGATGTGAGAGGGTTGGGAACACTGTACAGGAGGGGTGGGAGCACCATACATTGGGGGTGCAGGTAGGATGGGATGCAGGTGATGCATGTAGGGAGACTGGGGCTGATGTGGGAGTGCCGTGGCCCGGGGATGTTCTCAGCATGGTGGGGACATCTTACTGTGACCCAGCCCTGGGGCACATCCATGGTCAGAGCGCCGCGGGGTGGCAGGACACAGCCAGGGACCGCACCAGGTCCCCGGGGGCTGCATGTGGCTTGGGCAGCGTGGCCCACTGGCGGGAGGACAGCCCTTCCCGGCCATGCGAGCGGCCATGAATCAGTTACGTGAGCTGCTCCCCCCGTCTGCTGCCTGCTTCGCCAGGCTGATCTCCGGCCAGCTCTGAGCTGTGCCGCGCTGATTTATATCTCAGCCTCTTCTTGCTACCTGGTCATGAGCCATGCGGGCGCTCGGGGCCGGTGCGGATGGTTTAGTGACAGCAGCCCCGGCCGCCATCAATCACAGCAACGCCGGGATTTACGAACTGAGAAGTTGGGCAGGAGCCCAGCAATCCAGGAGAGCTCGTGGTGCTGAGTGGTGTGTGTTAGGGGGCAAAATCCACTTGTCCCCAGACACCAGAGGGCTGGGCTTTAGGGAAGGACTGGACAGTTCAGGGGCCGATGGACTCCAGCCACTTTCAGAGTCTGGGAAAGGAAAACACTGCGTCCTGCGAGCGCGGAGCCATATCCCAGCCCACGGCAGCGCTGATGGGCAAAACCCCACCAGCCACCCCGGCCGGCCAGCTGTCCGACGCCTCCTCAGCCATGGGGAGATGCACCCTCCTGCCTCCACCTCCCCACAGGGTTTCTCTAGGCCACACCTGGCTGTCACCCCACCGGGTTTTCCTGCCCTGCTCGTGGCCCAACTCTGCACCGTGGGACGAGCCATAGGGAACCCCATTTCATCAGGGCAAGTTCTGCATCGTGTGGGGCTCAAGACCCTCATGGGATGTGTGGCAGAGAGCTCAGAGTACCATCGGGGGTCCCTTCCCCGAGCTGTGCCTGCCCTGGGGCGCCCTGAGGAAATTCCCTGGCTCTGGCACCCTCCAGATCATTCCACTACCAAGGAGGACCTGGAGAAGGGAGAGGGTATGGAGATCCTGATGCAGCCCATAACCCTGACCAAGACCAGGGTGACTGTCACCGGGGTTCCCTGGGCCAGAAGCTGCCAAGCTGGCACCATCAAGCATCCGTGCCCCTGCTCAACCCCACGGAACACATCCACCCTATGGCTGGACCTAGGGGATGGAAAACACCCAAGTGCCAGGCTCTGAGCACCTGTGAGTGTGAATATTTGGGGCCAGAGAAGCAAGTGCAAAACCCTGCGGAGCACAGAGCACCCACACAGCCCATGCAGAACACCCCTCCCGCCTGCTCACCATGTCTGAAGGCTATGTGGAGAAGATGGACTCTCAGCTGCTGACGAAAGGGTCAGCTCTGGGGTGTGCTGGGGAGGGGGTGTCTGTTGGCCATCGTGGCATCCAGAACCTGCAGAGCTCTTGTCCTCCGTGGCTGTGTGGGGCAGAGCAGCCCTGGGGCAGGGCGATGCACCAGGGTGCAGGAAGCAGAGGGGAGGCACCTGGGAGGGCTGGCAAAGTGTGAGCTGAAGGTGTTTGATGGGTTCATAAACTGGAGACGGACATGGGTGCCAAGGCAGGGGAGCGGCTGGGCTCAGCTCCTGTGAGCTCCCAGCAGCTGATGCCAGAGCAGGAGCAGGAGGCACAGGGCGCTAACGGGGACGCTCAATACAGCTGAGTCCCATCCCTCACCCCACGACCACAGCCATGGTGGCTGCTGGTGGCCTGGGACACAGGGACACTTGTGTGACCACACTCCCTCCTCTGCAGACCAAACCACTGTGCAGGTCTGAGCACTCTCAAGCTCTCAGCTCAGCGCTGATGGATGTCACCTCAAGCCACCAGGATCTTTTGGGGTACCCACAAAACCACAAGCCTCGTGCATGTGCCTCCCTCCATGCTCTTGTGCTGAAACCATCAGTAATTGCCACTAGGCTCATGTATGGCCACGTGGGCAACCCAGCAAACCCCTGGGGTATGTGCAGCCGTGGCACCGGGCATCCCACGGCTCTGCCCCAATGGAGAGGCTTAGGGACTTCCCTCCAGCATCAGTCTGTCCAGGGAACAGCGTTAGTCCCACCATGAGAGCCAAGGCCATGCCAGGGATGCCCAGTACTGGTCTTTGGAAATGCAAACCCACCTGCCTGCTGCATCAACTGACACCACACGTTACCCAGGAGCCCAGGACTGGCTCGGACGTGAGACCTGCAGGCGGGTCAGGACCAGATTAGGACATTGTTAGAACTGGAAGAGCCCAGCCTCGACATGCCTGGCCCCACAGAGGATCCAAACCCAGCCCAGACCTGGTCTTTCCCATTACCTGTTCCAGCTCAGTGGCAGGTTCAAGGGCAAGGGACCTCCCCCCCAGCTGCCCTTCCACCCCTGCACATCCCTCCTGGTGAGGGAGGGCAGGCGAGGTCATGCCAGAGGTCTGTGAGCCCGGGGTGGCCCCTGCCTTGGGGACATGCATCCCCCCAGCCTCTCCATTAAGGGGTGATGGGGACACCCCACCACAGCGATTGCACTGAGCTGGCCCAGCCCCAGGCGCAGGGTCCCAGCAGGACATGGCCATGCACCCCATGCAGCTGGCACAGCCAGGGCACGATGAGACACACCATCCCCAGGCAGGGGATGAGGACAGCACCCGGATGAACCACACCACAGCAGCAGGACGGTATGTGCCCAATTGGTAGCACGTGTCAGGACAAAGTCCAGCCTCGTCACTGGCACCAGCCACGGGGAAGCTCCAACCTTCCGCAGGAGCTTCAACCTGTCCCCTCTGCTGCCACCCCTTGCAAGAGTCCCCACCATCCCACCGTGCATCCTCAGGGGACAGCCTGGATCCTCCGACATTGGCAGTGGATCCAGCCCAAGCCCTGTCTGGCCGGTGCTGGGTCCAAGCCAGCCCAAGGCCGCCGTGCCACGGGCCGAAGGTGTTTGCACAGCTGTGCGCAGGGCAGCGGAGCGAGCCAGACCTGGGAAGGACATGTTTGGAAAAGCACCGGCTAATTTGGGACTGGATGGGTGCAGGCCAAGGCTCAGGGATGGCGCGACCCAGCTGCAGCCCGGAGGGGCAGCAGAGCCAGGGGCAGGTGATGCTGGCAGCGTACCCTACCGCTGGTTTATCTGGTAAATGAAGGTCAGGCTCTAACTAGTGGTAGAAACCACATTGGGAGTGTGAAAGCTTTTATTAGAGGCCTGGCCACAAGGCAGTCTCTTGGTCACCACAGTGACAAGGAAGGAGGTGCAGAGCTCAGGGGACAGGATCGGACCTGTGCTGGTGGCAGCAAAGGGGACAAAGTGCCCGTGTGTGGTGGCAGGAGCTGTGGAGGGCTGTGGACCCCGTCCAGGAGCCACCCGTGTCCTTGGTGTGGGTGGGGATGACCCCTGCTCTCCTGGGCCCGACCCCTCACCGCCCACCCCAGCCCCACGGGTCCCCTCTGCCATCCACGGGGAACGCTCCGAGGATGTCACCGGGGGGTGACACCGGGGGTGCTGCTCCCCGGGAGCCGGTACGGCGGCCGGGACTGAGCCGTCGGGGGTACCGGGGGTCCCGTGGCGGGCCGTGTCCCGGCGGCGGGGGCCGAGAGCGGGCGGAGGGCTCCCTCTCGAGGTCCCCGGCCAGCACTGCCCGACCCCCAGCCCTCGTGTGACCGCGGGCAGGTCCCCACGGGGGTCCTGGATCCGCAGCAGATGGTTGGACGGGTGGTGACAAGTGGTGTCCCTCAGGAGATGGTACTGGGACCAGTGCTGTTCAGTACCTGCAGCAATGACACCGTCAGCGGGATCCTCAGCAAGTTTGCCGATGACACCAAGCCGAGTGGGGCAGTGACACACCTGAGGGACGGGACGCCAAGCAGAGGGACCTGGACAGGCTGGAGAAGCAGGCCCGTGTGGGAACCTCATGGGGTTCAACCAGCCCAAGTGCAGGGTCCTGGATCACGGCAACCCCTGGTCTCAGCACAGGCTGGGGATGGACAGATGGAGATCAGTCCTGAGGTGAAGGGCTTGGGGGTGTCGGTGGATGAGAAGCTCAACACAACCTGGCAATGTGCACTGGCAGCCCAGAAAGCTCCCCACACCCTGGGCTGCATCCCCAGCAGCATGGCCAGCAGGGCTGGGGGGGATTCTGCCCCTCTGCTCCGCTCTGGGGAGACACCCCTCCGAGTGCTGCCTGTGGGGGGTCCAGCTCTGGGGCCATCAACAGGTCCAGAGGAGGCCATGGAGATGCTGGGAGGGCTGGAAACCCTCTGCTGTGAGGACAGGCTGAGAGAATTGGGGGGTTCAGCCTGGAGAAGAGAAAGCTCAGGGTGAGACCTTAGAGCCCCTTCCAGTTCCTAAAGGGGCTACAAACTTCTTAGCAGGGACTGTTGTGATAGGACAAAGAGTAGTGGCTTTAAACTAAAAGAGGTGAGATTTAGACTAGATGCGAGGAAGAAATTTTTCACAATGACAGTGGTGAGAGCCTGGCCCAGGTTGCCCAGAGAGGTGGTAGATGCCCCATCCCTGGAGGGGTTCAAGGCCAGGTTGGACGGGCTTGGAGCAACCTGGTGTGGTGGGAGGTGCCCCTGCCCAGGGCAGAGGTTTGGACTACGATGGCCTTTAAAGGTCCCTTCCAACCCAAGCTATTCTATGATCCTATGGAGGCCAAGTGGCCACCACTGGGTGTGGTGGCCAGGAGGACACAGAGAAATGGACAAGCATCAGCGAGCTACCCGAGCTGCCCAGCAGGAGGTGATGAGAGCCACCAGAGTGGCCTCGGGGCAGCCATCCCCTCCTTTGGGGGGCTCTCATTTTCTTTCCATCCCTAAGTAGCCGTTGGGTTTGTCTGCTTCACTCCTGGAAAAGCCAGAAGCCAAAGGAAGAGTGACAGCAGTTGAGGATGGTCCTACAAGCCAGAGCTTGTCCCACATCCTCCCCTACGAACACCAAAGGTTGATCTAGCAGAAGACAAGAGTCATTCCCAACGCAGTGGAGACTCACCAAGCAACGAACACATTACCTCCTAAGAAGGCCACCTCCAGTTGGGGTCCTTTCTACCCAAGAGGTAACAAACATCTCTCCTTAATTGAATGGATTTGTTGGTATGTTGGTATGTTACAAATGCTGGCCACCTGGATCAAGGGAGAAGACATTTTACCACTTCCTTGTGCATCGTGTTGGCGCTCAGTGACATTTCCTGTCCCGCTTCCCTTGAGCAACACCCAAACTTGACATAGCCAAAATGTTCTACCTGCTTCACAGCCACTCTCCTGTCCTCTGTCCCCAAGCTCTGCTGCTGCCACACGCCTTGTCCATGGGCACCATGTCCATGGGCAGCTGGAGATGGGTGGACATGTCAGGACATGATGGACCTGCCCCGGTGGTGGGTGCCCTCTTCCCTGGGGGCTGGGATGGCTGCTCAGCATTAGGATG
The DNA here is from genome assembly GCF_001431845.1 of Calidris pugnax. Lineage (NCBI taxonomy): Eukaryota > Metazoa > Chordata > Aves > Charadriiformes > Scolopacidae > Calidris > Calidris pugnax. Next base: position 9,264,652 of record NW_015090977.1, read on the forward strand.
TCACCTTGACACATGGTGGGACAGAATGGGCTCTGGTGGTGGCAGAGGAGCTTTGTCACCACTCGCTCACCGCTGGGTTGTGGGTCCAAACGTCAGAAGAAGATTCAGATGCTGGCATGGAGCTGACAGCGCAGCATCAGGGGCTGGGAAAAGTGGCGGGGCAGGAGGTGTCCTGTCCAGGGAGCAGAGTCACTGTGCACGGGTGACACGAGGGAATACAAAGGCAATGCCTGACCCGTGCCAGGGACAGAGCAGATCTTCACCGTGGTGGGACAGGGCCTGGGGACACTGCAGAGGGAGCAGTGGCCCTGGGACACTCGGTACCCGCTCTCCCAGGACACGTGATGCCTGTCCCCCAGGACACTTATGTCACCATCCCCGGGACACTTGGTCACTCACCCGCTGGGGCAGTGGGTGCTGCCCATGTGGGGCACTTGGTGTCATCCCGCAAGGGCTCTTGGTCACCCCTTGGGGCACTGGGTGTCTCCCCCGGGGCACTCGGTCACCCCTCCGGGGCACTTGGTCGCACCCGGCCCACCCGGTGACCCCCCCCCCTCCGGCGTACTTGGTCGCACCCATCTCGCCGTTCCCCCTCCGAGCGGGAGGGGGGCGGTGGCGGCGCGGGTCCGCCAGAGCCAATGGGACGCTGGGGGCGTGTCCACGGCGGGCGCACGGAGCCAATGGAGCGCTGAGGGCGTACCCAGGGTGGGAGCACAGAGCCAATGGGACGCTGGGGGTCGTGCTCGGGGAGAGCGCACGGAGCCAATGGGGCGCGGGGGGCGTGCTCGGGGAGGGCGCACGGAGCCAATGGGGCGCGGGGGGCGTGCCGGCGGCGGCGCGGCGGGGGATGCGGTTGCCGGCGGCGGTG
>NW_015090977.1:9265676-9281284 GCF_001431845.1 Calidris pugnax
GGCGGGACGGGGCGGGGAGGGGCGGGAGGTAACGGTGCCCCCGTGTGTCCGTCTGTCCCTCTGTCCCCGCAGCTCCACCGCCGCGGCTTCCGCTGCCTGCACGGCGTGGACGGCAGCCCGGGGATGCTGGAGCGGGCGCGGAGCACCGGGCTGTACCGGGAGCTGCGGCGGTGCGTGCTGGGCCAGGAGCCCCTGCCCGCGCCCGCAGGTAACGGGACGGCACCGGGCAGGGGGGAGCGGGTGCTGCCGGTGACACTCCCCCCCCCAGAAGTGACACCCCGCGTGTCCCCGCAGAGCACTACGACGCCGTGACGGTGGTGGGGGCCCTGGGCGAGGGGCAGGGACCGACCACGGCCCTCACCGAGCTGCTGCGCGTCACCAAACCGGGTGAGGGGGTGTCCCCCGATGTCCCCTCCCCCGCCAGGACCACCGGGGTGTCTGGGTGCTGGATCCCGGTGGCTGGGTGCTGGCCCCGGGGCACAGCGGGGACATGGCGGGGGGTGGCTGTGGCACTCCTGGTGCAGGGCAGACGGGGCTCAGGTGTGACCGACTGCCTGTCCCCTGCCCTCCGTCCTGCCTGTCCCCTGTCCCCTGCCCTCCGTCCTGCCTGTCCCCTGTCCCCTGCCCGCTGTCCTGCCTGTCCCCTGCCCTCTGCCCGCTGTCCTGCCAGCTGACTCCTGGCAGGGTCTGGCAGCCTCCCCTTGTCCCGCTCCTTCTCGAGGGGATGCCATCCCCAGCGGGGGGACACCCGGCAGCAGCATCACCCGTCCCCTCTCCCGACAGGGGGTTTCCTCTGCCTGACGACCAGGAGCAACCCCTCCAACCTGCGGTACAAGGCAGAGCTGGAGACAGCGCTGGCCGGGCTGGAGCGAAGGGGAGCCTGGCAGAAGGTGCTGGCCCAGGAGGTGGAGCGCTGGGAGAGGGCCACCTCCGAGGAGGAGAGCACCCAGGGCACCGGCTACATCTCCGGGGTGGTCTACGTCTACCAGAAATGTCCTGTCCCACCACTTGAGGAGGGCTGAGAGCCCCAGCGGCTCTGGAGAGGTGGGAGGAGAGCACTTGGCCCCCTGTAAAACCCAGCTCAGTGACCCCTTCCCAGAGCAGGGTGGCTGCTGGGGGGTGACAAGGGTCACGGGGAGCGTCCAGAGCCAAAACATCCCCATTCCCTTCCCCGGCTCCTTCCCACTGAGGTCTGGGTCCTGTGGATATTGCCTGCTCTTCGGCATGGGGAGGGTCTCCTGGTTTCCCAGGGTCTCCTGGGCACCATCACTAGCTGTGGCATTCTGGTACCATCCCCAACACCTCAGTCCTCGCCATGACATTTCACAGACCCACCTGGCTCTTCACAGCCATCTCCTGGCCTCTCCCCACTGAGCCCACCTTTCAGCCCTTGGTCAAAATTTGGATCTTTCTTCATCTTCCCTACCCCAGACCCCTGTGATCTTTACCTGGGGACTGTTGGAAGTGGGTCTTCATCACCATGTCTTATGGTCCCCATCCTCATTATCCCCAGGAACCCGTCCATGTGGCCGTGGTCAAAATCTAGATCCATTTTCATTCATCTTCCCCACCCCGGACCCCCGTGATCTTGACCTGGGAACTCTTGGAGGTGGTTCTCCATTGCCATGGTCCCCCTCTTCATCCTCCCCAGGAGCCCTCCCACATAGCCATCGTCAAAATCTGGATCCATCTTCATCTTCCCCACCCCAGGCCCCCATGGTCTTTACTGGGGGAGGGCTGGAGCTGGGCCCTCATTGCCACATCCTGTGGTCCCCCATACTCATCCTCCCCAGGAGATAACCCAGCACACCCTGAGGTGCAGGAGACCTCCTCATCCAACCCAGGAGCAGCTGTGCCAACGCAACGCCCAGCCAGAGGAGCTTTCCCAGTACCCCATCACCCTTTCATCCCACAGCAGCTGCTTAGGTCTCTTATTTTCCTACAGCTTTGTAGTTCATGGTCTGGGTGGGAAATGAAGCTGGAAGCCCAGCATCGCCCGTCCAGCCTGTTCCCCGCGCCCCCCGCCATGCTGCCTCCACCCCTCCTCCTCCGCCACTCCCTTGGGAAGTTTTTTAGCCAAATCTCTTGCTGGGATATTTCCTTTTTTCCGTTTCTCTTCCTCCCCAGACCTGTTCCTGCTCGTCCTGTTCCCCTGGCCCCGGTTACTTCCCTCAGGAGCTCTTCTCCGGCGGGAGGCTGTGGCTGTGTCTCCCCATCCCCCACCCAGGGCATCCCACATCTCCCACACTCCTCCTCCCCATGGCTCCTATTGCCCCTCCACATTGTCCCCCCAGGTCTTGGCATCCCTGTGCCCATCGTGGGTGGCTGCCCTGCTCCCGTCTCTCCCCGTTTGTCCCCAGCACTGTCCCCTGGGTAGTTGGGGGGTTGTGGCTCTCCCCATCCCTGCTCTTGGCTGTTGAATAAACCCTTTGCATCCACTGCCTGCCGTGTGCTGTTCCTGGGGCAGTGGGGACGATGGGCAGGGGAGGGTCAGGAGTCAGGGAGGGGGGATTTGGCCTTTCTCTTGGGTCCCCTCCCAGCCCCTGGGGACTCAAAGGACCAAGATCTGGGAACCTGGTGTCCCCTCGTGTCCCTCTTGGCTCTCAGCACCCTCTCCCTGCCTGGGTTTCCCTGTGGGGGGATGCGTGGGGAGCACCCTGGCTCACCACCCCCACATCCTCATGGGGACGTGCCAGGCGCTGGGGCAGCAGCCCCCGAGCTGGCAGCAGGATGGCAGGGTGTCACCCACAGGACATGTCACCATCCTCCCCCCATCACACCACTTCGAAATAAGCCCAGGCAGCCTCGGTGGCACCAAGATGTTTATAGTCCATGGGGAGCACAGCCGTGGAAGGGCACAGGCAGGGGACAATGCCAGGGGAGCAGCCAGCGTGGGGACAGGCAGGAGGAGGCAGCGCGTAGGCAGGGAGGGGTGACACATGGTGGCAGGATGGGGACGGTGATGCTCTCCCTTGGGCTGGTGCCTGGGCACAGTGGCTCATACATAGTCCCTCATGGGGTAGCCCATCGGGGTGCCGCCCTTCACCCCTCTGTACTTCTTGGGGTAGGGGTCCTGCTGGGATGGGGGTCCCGAGCAGCACAGGATGCCCCCGCCAAAGAGCTGGAGGGCACTGGAGGCCCAGCCAATGTAGAGGGCAGCCCCCAGCTCTCTCTTGAGGGCCTCGGGCACCATGGGGTTGTAGAAGTTGCTGACGATGGTGTTGGCGGACCAGGAGACTGGGATGAGCAGCATGATGCTGGCCAGGACAAAGATGGCACCTGCCACAATGGAGATCCTGGTCTTAGTGCTCTTGTCATCTACACAGCGGGTGCAGTCGGCACCTGAGATGGCGGTGAGGAAGGCAATGAAGGCCACGAAGATGGAGGTGATCACTAGGGCCCGAGCTGCCTGCAGGTCGGAGGTGAGCTCCAGCAGGGAGTCGTAGACCTTGCACTGCATCTGCCCCGTGCTCTCGTACACGCAGTTCATCCACAGCCCTTCCCAGAAGACCTGGGCCACCACGATGTTGGAGCCGATGAAGGCTGTCACCTTCCACATGGGCAGGGCGCAGGTGAGGATGGAGCCCAGCCAGCCCAGCACGGCCAGCGTCAGCCCACCCAGCTGCATCGTCATCATCGCCATCGACAGCACCTGTGGGGACAGGGCACAGCCATCACAGACACCGTACTGAGCCAGGGGGGGCTTTCTGAAGAGCGTGGCCTTCATGCTGGGTGTGTCCTGCTCCCCATCTGGGTGGGGACAGGATGGGGACATGAGTGGCAAGGGGCATTGCTGCAGGACAGCATGGGGACATATATGGGGCATTGCTGCAGGACAGTACGGGGACACATGGCATGGGGCATTGCTACAGGTCAACATGGGGACATGTGGAATGGAGAATTGCTACAGGTCAACGTGGGGGCACGTGTGGCATGGAGAATTGCTGCTGGACAGCATGGGGACATGTGTGACACTGAACACCCAGGTCCTGAGGAGGCTGAAGTGCAGGAGGCCCCGTGTGTCATGTTTCCCCCTACAACATCCCCATGGCACAGGACAGTCCCTGCCATCGCCCCATCCCAGCTGTGTTAGGAAGTGGATGGCTTTCAGGGAGCAGGACAAGGGGCTCGCTGTGCCCATCCTGACACACTCCAAAGTTCAGACCACCCCACCCCACACTCACCCCACGTCCTGCCATGGCACCCACCCCACAGCGCCCACCCCATGCCCTGCTCCATTGCTTCAGCCTCCTAGGCCCCCAGCGCAGTGCCGGGGCAGGGGCCAGGGCAGGCAAGGCAGCCCCCTGCCCGCTCTGCAGCACCGGCTGCTCCCCGTCCAAGGACAGGTCCTGCTCTGCCCCCGCTGCCGTGCTGCAGTGCCCTTTGGACCCAGGATTTCCTCTGGAAATGGGTCAGAGCTCAGGTCTGCCTCCCCTCCTGCCCGTGGTGCTCAGCGCTTTCAGCGACACCCGCTCTTCCTTCGCACCAGGAGCAGCACCGAGGGGCCAAAGCCCCGGCGAGGGGCTACGGAGCCCGGGGTCACCATGGGCATCACCCCTGGAAGAGGGGTGGCTGGTACAGGGGACACACCAGTGGCTCCACCATGGTCACCCCTGGCCACCGTGGCCCTGGGCTCAGCCCAAATCGCTGCTCAGCCCCACGTGGAGCAGAGCCTTGGCACCGCCGTGGGGCAGAGTGCACCCGTGGGTGCTCGTACCCGCTCTCGGCAGCCGGGACCAGCTGAGTTTTTATGAGCCCGAGCGGCAGCGGGGTATCGGCCGTGCCCGGCACACCCTGCCGCACTTGCTGGAGGTTTCGCCGTCGTTTCTCCTGTTTCGGTTTCTCTCCTCCCCCATCGCATCCCCACTCCTTCTGCAGCACCTTTCATCCCTCAGCATCCTGATGGACACCCAGCACCAGGACTCTATCTCCCCTGGTCCATGAAAGCCAGTTTGGGCCAAAAACTAAACTCTCTGTCCCCACAAAGGGAAGACCAGCCTCCCAGGAGGCCAGGATGATGGGAAGCCATCCCAGTGACGATTCCCCAGCCAGTAGGACCTGGACCAAAAGGGTCACCCAAAACAACTGCCCACAGCGGGGATGAGCAGTGGCCCCACAGCTCCTGGCAGAGATGATCACCAGAGCATTGCACTCACATTTCCACCCAGGCACCGGCACCACAAACTGTGGGACCCTTTTCCACCATCTCCCAGTGAAAAGATGGGGGAGCTGGGAGCCCTCCAGCCCCCAGGCCCAGACGTGACACCCAGAGCAGTTGGCATCACCCATTGTCCCTGCACACCCCGAGGCAGGAGGGAAGCTGTTCCCAAGCCGGTGTAGCACCAGCTGTGCTCCGGCAGAGCTTGCCGTGCCGGAAGCCAGATAGGCAAAACACCCGGCGTTGCCCACGCCGGCCCCGGGGTGCTCCCAGCCAGGGCTGTCGGGTGGCCCCAGGGCCAGCACGCCCCGACCTGCCCTCACTGGCACCCATCACCCTCTTCCTGCTCTGGTGGGACAGGCGTGGGGCAGCCCCGATGCCGGGGTCAGGCCACCAAGTCATCGTGCCACAGAGGCTCCCGTTGTGGTGGCTCAGGGATGGGACGGAGCCAGGTTCAGGGGGCGGCTGGGATCCAGAAGGCTCCAGAGAGTGGATTTGTGGGACCTCAGGGGGATGGGGGGCACAGGAGCACTGGGCTGTCCCACCGCCGAGGCAGGTGGTGGAGAGGGTAAAGAAAACGAAGCACAGCGGGGTCTGAGCAGCTGCCATTTAATGTGGGAAAGCTGCGCCGCGGGGACGGACGGCAGTACAGCCGGGGGGACGCCGCAAGCCATGTCCCTCCTGCCCAGCGGGGGGATGCCGTGGGGCTGGGCGCACCCCACAGCACGGGGTCGGGTCCGGGAGTCGTTCCCCTCCGTGCACAGCCCCGCTCCGCTCCCGCCTCCCCGACCGGTTCTCCCAGCCCGGCCACTGCCTTCCCACTCCCGGGATAATGATCCCCCGCCCCGGGGAGCCGCCGCGCGGAATCGCACGTCGGGGCAGCCGCCCCGAGCCCCGAAAGTAGGTCAAGGCCCCTTGAGACCCTGCCGGGGTTCGCAGAGCCACCACGTCCCCGTGACCGCCTGGGACAGGATTGTGTCCCCACCGGCACCGCAGCCCACCCCGAGGGACGCGTCATGGGGGGTTTTACCCTGTGTCACCCGCGGGACAGGCCCCGGGAGCTGCGTCACCGCGCGGCACACCCCGATACCGGGAACCAGGAGATGCTCTGGGAGAGGGAATGGGTGGTGTCTCGGAGAAGATGCCGCAGCTTGGGTGCTCCCGGGGGGAAGCGAGACCCCCGCCGGGGTCGGGGGGGCAGCTGGGACAGGATCTCCCAGTTCCCTGTCTCAACTGAGATTAAAGAACCAGCTTCAATCCCCCGGTGAACAAAGGCAGCTCTGTCTGCGCTCCCTCGCACCGCCCCGGCACCCGGCCCCCCCCACCCCGGCTCCCAGCCAGCCCCCAGCCCGGCCCGGGGGGGGGTCCGCGGGCCAGGTGGGCACCCCAGGAGGTCCCAGTCCAGGTGGGCACGGTGGCTCCTAGACGTAGTTGCTGGCTGGCAGCGAGCGAGCCGCCGTGAACTTGGCAGAGTAGGGCTTGTCGCCCCGGGGGGGGCAGGTGCAGCAGAGGATGCCCCCCCCCAGCAGCAGGAGCGAGGAGGCCGCCCAGCCCACGTAGAGGGACGAGCCCAGGTCCCGCTTCTGGGAGTCAGTGACCAGTGGGTTGTAGAAGTCCCGGATGACGGTGTTGGCTGACCAGGAGACGGGGATGAGGATGAGGAGGCCGGCGACAATGAAGATGACTCCGGAGAGGATCATGACCTTGGCTTTGGCAGTGTCGTCCTCCACGCAGTTGGTGCACTTGCCACCGGCGACGGCGAGCAGGGTGCCCAGGATGGCCAAGACGATGGCCACCACCACCATGGCGCGGGCGGCTTGCAGGTCCTGCGGCAGGGCCAGCATGGAGTCGTAGACCTTGCACTGCATCTGCCCTGTGCTCTGCACCACGCAGTTCATCCACAGCCCTTCCCAGATGATCTGGGCCACCACGATGTTGTTGCCCACGAAGGCCGTCTCCCGCCACATGGGCAAGGCGCAGCAGAGGATGGCGGCCAACCAGCCGATGACGGAGAGGGAAATGCCCAGCACCTGCATCCCCATGGAGGCCATGGCTCGCCGCCGGCACCCCTGCCCGCCTCCCGCAGCACAGTGCCGGCTGCCGGGACCATGGCAGGCGTTATATGCCTTCGCCGAGGGAGGAGCGCCGCCACCGCCGCCGTCCTGCCGCCGGCACCGGATGGAGGGGTAGAACCAGTTTCCCGGGATTCCTCCGCTTGCATTTCTCCCCACAGCAATGACACTTAATATCCCGCCTGCTCCCACGGAGGAGGACGCAGGGGACTGGGATCAGGCCACCCAGGTGCAGGAGTGTGTCCCATCACTGCCCGTGGGTGGGCAGGAGATGCCAAGGGCAGCTGCTGGGGCTCAGCCTGGGATGCTGATGAGGAAGATCTGGCGTCCATGCACCGGGATGTCTCTGCCATCACTTCCAGCACCTCCTGCTCCATCCTCCACATGGGGTCCTTCCATGTTTTCCTGCCTCAGTTTCCCCCCAGCTGGTGGAGCAGCTGCTCCAGCAGCACTCCAGCCTCCAGCCCCCTGGCCCCTGCACCGGGGGAGCAGCATGTCCCTGCCCTGCTGCTGGGCTCCGTGCCCAGCAGGACACAAGCGGCTCTTGTTTGTTCCTTGGCGTCCGTACCAGCTCTTCCCAGCCCTCCATCGGGCCTCAGGCAGGAGGTGTCACCGCCCAGACCCACAAACCGGTCGGAGCGGCTGCCGGCTCCGCACAGGAGAGAGACAGCACTGCCCGGGGCGAGGGGGGGGCAGACCCCAAAACCCACCCCACCTTGTACTCCACCGCCCAGATGGCGTTCACACGGCAGCCCTCAGTCCCAGCCCTGCCGACATCCCGCTGCCTGCACTGCCGCATGGGCTCGGGGGGTTGGGGCTGCGGGGGGTGGCCAGTGGGGACCGAGGTGCCAGGGGCAGGCGGGGCAGCAGGGCTGGCAGCATTTTGGCACAACTGGCCATACCCGCTGGCCAGGCTGTGCTAATACCAACGCCGATGCCAATGCTGATGCCAATAACAGTGCCAATGCCGATGCCAATGCCAATGCCAATGCCGATACCAACATCGATACCAAAACTGACACCAACGCTTTGGGTGCTGCCCAACCTGTTCTCCTCTAATCCTTGACCCCCCCCCGCACACATCCCCTCCTAGCTCCCTCCAGACCCCTCCAGCAGTCGGGCAGGCGCAGCACAAGGCCAGACAGAGCCCAAGGACGGACAGATGGACATTGTACCATTCCCCCACCCCGGCTTAATCCCAGGCCTCTGGAAGAGATAACAGGGCTTGAGATAATCTTGGTTTTTCCAGGCACTGGGGTTACCGGTACGATCCAACCACTCGTGCTAATTGTTCTGTGCGACGGGCTGTAGAGGTGCCACTGCCCACACCATGATGTCCCCGGCCATTCGCACCCTATTGCGAACAAGGGGACAAGGCGGGTGGCCGGCACACCATGGAGCCATGAGGGAGCAATGGCACCTGGGCTGGGGGTGCCTGTGGCCGGCACAGGAGGGACTCGGGTCCCACTGCAGACCCTGACCCACATGGATGAGCGGGTGTCCTGCCTGCCCGACCTGTGCCGGAGGAGCCACCCAGGCACCGGGCTGCGCTGGGATGCTCCATCCATCCCTCTGTCCTGCTGGAGCGCCCGCATTGCTGGCATTCCAGAGGGCCCACCCCGGGGCCAGAGCATTGTGGTCAAGGGCTCCCTTTAATCTGTGGGGCTGGGGAGCATCCCCGCCGGGGCTGGACTCTGCCTGCGGCTGAGCGTGGTTTCCCCTCCACAACCGCCTGGTTCGGGGCTGGCGGGAGGCGGGTGCCCACGTGTGAGTGTGCCTCGCGTGGGCCGTGTCCCCGCAGGCGCGTGGGGACATGCCCCTGGGCTGGGGACAAATAGCAAGGTGGGGACAGGGACTCCTCCGCGCGCGGAGCATCAAACACCCGAGCCGCTCACACTCCCCCTCCGAGCCAGAGCCGGCGCCAGCACGGCCCTCTGACAGCCAATTACTGTAATTAGAGCCAGAACGTGACATATATTCAAACTGCCACCCAGAAACAGCCCCCGTGCCCTTCCCCACGTCCCCCAGCCAGGCACCACCGGCCAGCACAGCCAGCCCCGTGTCCCTGGCACTGGGGGACAGACAGACAGACATGGGCTCAGCAGGGAGCGGAGGAGCAATGGCTGACCCTCGGGCAGCACCCTGTCCCCAGCGCTGAACCAGAGGATGCTGGTGTAGCTCAGGTGGGACCACAGCATCGCTGAGCACCTCGACATGCACCGGTCGGGGCCATCACCACGTGGGCACCATCCCCACAGCCCCATCCCAGTCACCTGCACCGTGGTGCTTCCGGCAGGACTTCAGCCCTGGCTTTGTCCCAGTGCCACCTGCAAGGGGACATGGCACGGGGACAAGTTGTGGTGGGATCACAGCCCACACACTCAGCAGGGCGCTCCTCCACCCCACAACAGGCTGTTTGCCCCATCCCAAGCCTTCTCCACCCAGCACCTGCCCCAGCACCCAGACAAATGTGGGTACCCTGCCCCAAATCCATTGGGATTTGCAGGACAGCGTGACCTGAGCTCCCATCCCTGCTCCACCACATGCTGACGGGGTCGGTGAGGGCAGAGCTCCCATCCGGCACATCGACCACTGGCCCTTCGTGGCTCAGGAAATGCCCTCTGCCCATTGTCCCCATGTCCCTGGGATGGGGACATGCCACAGCCCCACAGCTGGGCAGCGAGGCCACCCCCAGGCAGGGAGGTGGCATTAAACCCGGTGTCACTGTGATGTTGGGCACCACCGGGTGCACGGTGGAGGCTGCGTCACCCTGACCTTGCTCAGGGCAGAGGACACCCCACGGGGAGAGGGCTCAGGGCACAAATCCTCCACCAAAGGGCTCAGGGACATCCCCACCCAGGACACAGGTGACATTCCCACCTCACACACACCCCCAGCACCAGCCCCTCATCCCCCCGGCACCTGCACATGAACTTGCTGCCCCAGCTACCTCCAGGTCCCGAAAAGGTGGGCGAGACTTTCCGGGGAGCGGTGATCCGCCGGGATCTCCGCCTTCACATCCAGGGAGCGAGGCACGGCCACCAGCCCTCCTGCTGCGCCGGCACCGAGCGGGGCTGCCTTTCCCTGCCGGCGGCCGGGGATTAGCTACTGGCAGCCTAGAGACTGAATGTTCCCAAAAAACGTCCTTGCCCAACATAAAACCCCCCTGACCGGCTCAAATATGCAGAGTCAGGTTGTTTCCCGCTACGGGAAAGCAGAGTCTTATCGGCTCGGCAGGAGCTGGAGCCGTGGGTTCCCTGGGGGGGGGGACGCAGCCGCTGCCAGAAACGGGACCTTCGACCTGAGGTCGCCCCGAAAACAAAAGCCATGAGCAAAAATGGTTCTGAACGGGGAAAATATGCCCAAGTGCGGCCACGGTGGGTTGTCAAAGGGATGGGGGAGAGGCCGGGCACGGCTGAGGAAGGGGGATGCGAGCGGCACAATGACGGGCCCCACCATGGGCGACGCTCAGGGGAAGCTCGATGCTGTGGCGAAGCCCCCGGGGAAACTGCTCCCGAGCTGTCGGGGTGGGGATGCCCCAAGCTCGCTGAGATTTCGGGCATCCCGGCATCCCCTGGGCGAGCTGCCAGCCCCCTGCCAGGTCCCGCCGGACCGTGCCCCCCGCCGCCCCCCAGCTCCCCGTGTGCCGGCAGCTCCATCCCCGCCCCGCCGGCAGACAGAGCCACCATTGATGCTCGGAGCCGCCTTACCTGCTCTCCGCCACCGCCGAAGGGGCTTCAACAATGGGCTGCCTGTGTGCCCTGGCCGGGGCAGAGCCAGCAGCCCCGCGCCTGAAATATAAGCAGCCGAGGCAGCATTTACCGCCCCGGCCCAGCTCCCCCAGGGGGGGAAACGTGCCGTCACTCCCCAGACCGCAGGGGAGGGGGAACACCCCAAACCCTGCGCCGGCTGCCGGGCGCACGTGAGCGGGATGCAGCCCCCAGGGCAGTTTCTGCTGTCACCTCCTGCTCACCCCTGGGATGCCGGGGACACGGTGGGGACATTGGGGGATGCCCACCCTAGGTGTCCCCCCCGTGCCTGTGCGGGTGTCCTTCCCATGGCATCAAACCGGCGATGCTCCCGTGACCTTTGGTCTGACCTTCATCGGGGGTCACCAGGCATCGGTGGCTCCATGTGGCCACCCCACCTTGTCCCATCCTGGGGGACCTGCTGCGGGCAGTGCTCCCCATCCCTTCCCAGCTGCGGGGGCAGAGCAGAGGGACTTCACTGGGGTGGGGGACGCGGGAGCAGGAGGGATGGGGATGCTCCCAGGACCCCCACAGGGATGCTGGCCCTGCTCAGCTGTTTTGGGAAAACACCAGCAAGCCGGTTTGCTGGCCACAAGAATGCACCCCAAAGCGCATGGCAGCGGCCAGCACCCCGAAACCCCGGTGATTTGCCCCTTCCTCCGCCGTGAGTCAGGCGGTGGCGGCCCCGGGCCGGCTCGGCACCGCGCACAGCCTGTACTTTGGGCAATTTGGGATGACAAAGTGGGGACGCGGCGTGTGGGGCTGTGATTGCAGGGTCAGGGGCTGCAGCGCTTCGCCCGCCCCGTCTCACCCCATCCCTGCCCCTGTAGACCCTACGCCAGGGGTATCCCCACTGCCCCACATACCTGCCTGTGTATCCCTATTGCCACACACACCTGCATGGGGTACCCCTCTGCCCCATAGCCCTGCCTGGCACGTCCCCCTTGCCCCACACCCTTGAACAGGATATCCCCCTGCTCCACACCCCTGACTGGGTTATTCCCATTGCCCTACACACCTGCATGGAGTATCCCCTGCCCCACATCTCTGTCTTGGGTGTCTCCCCTGCCCCACACTCTTACCTGGGGTATCTCCATTGCCCCACACATCTGCGTGGGATACCCCCTTCCTCACATCCTTGTCTTGGATTTCTCCCCTATCCCACGCCCCTGCTGATACGCCCCTACTCCTGCCCCACACCCCACTTGGGGTGTCCCCATTGTCCCCCAGCCCTGCCTGGGGTGTCCCACTGCCCCACATCCCTACCCAGGCTTATCACCCCCTACCCCACATCCCTGCCTGTGGTATCCCCATTGCCCCAGTCTCCTACTTGGAGTGTCCCTGTTGCCTCACACATCTGCACGGGGTACCCCCCTGCCCCACAGCCCTGTCCTACAGCTCTGCCCGGGGTACCCCCTGCCCCACGGCCCCTGCAGCTGTGTGTGTGTGGCAGCCATGGGTGCAGGTGCTGGTGTATCTGCAGCCGTGGGTGCGCCGTGGGGCGTGCGTGTGTGCACCTGCACCGCCGTCATGTGCCTGTCCGCCTCTGTCTGCGTGTGTCTGTCTGTCTGTCTGTGTGTCTGGGTGTACCTGCCAGCAGAGGGGGTGTGTTTGTGTGTGTGTGTGTATGCGTGCGCCTGTACACACTCGCACCCCCAGGCTGTTGGCACAGCCCTGCCTGCGGTGCGCACTGCCAGCACCCACTGTCACCTGCTGACACCGCAGGCACTGTTGGACACCCCGAGGTGTCCCTGAGGGCTGGGACCCCCAGCACCCCTGCAATGACAAGGACATAAGGCCCTGGGGTGCTGCTTGCATGGGCTCTCCCTTGGCAGCACTTACAGGCACACCCCTGGGTACCGTCACGACCACCAGCCCTGGTCAGCTCTGGGGGCTTGGGGTGCCCTTGGCAAGGTGTTTGGGGTATGATGGGGTGGCAGAAGCCCACCTGGCCAGATACAGGGTGTTTTGGGGTACAGTGGGGTCGCAGAAGCCCAGCCAGGTGGATGTAGGAGCTTTTGGGGTCCCATGGGGTGACAGAAGCCCACACAGATCTATAAAGGGTGTTTTGGGGTCTGATGGGATGGCAGAAGCCCATCAGGATGGATACAGGGTGTTTTAGGGTGCCACAAGGGGGCAGAAGCACATCCAAGTGGATACAGGGTGTTTTGGGGTGCCATGGGGTGGAAGAAGCCCGTTAGGATGGATACAGGGTGTTTCGGTGTGCCATCAGGCAGAAGAAGTCCACCTGGGCCAATACCAGAGGTATCAAGGTGCCATGGGGTGGCAGAAGCCCACCCAGATAGACACAGCGGATTTAGGGGTGCCATGGGGTGGCAGAAGCCCACCTAGACAGATACAGGGAGGTTTGGTGTGCCACAGGATGGCAGAAACCCCACCTGGGCAGATACAAGGGGGTTTGGGGTGCCATGGGGTGACTGAAGCCCCATCTGGCCCAATAAAGGGGGTTCTGGGTTGCCATGGGGCGAAACAAGTCCACCTGGGCAGATACAGGAGGTATCAGGGTGCCACGGGGTGGCAGAAGCCTACCCATATGGATAAAGGGTGTTTTGGGGTGCCACGAGGTAGCAGAAGCCCACCTGGGCAGATACAGGGTGGTTTGGGGTGCTATGGGGTGGCAGAAGCCCACCTAGATGGCTACAAGGGGCTTTGGGGTGCTGTGGGATGGCAGAAGCCCCATCTGGCCCGATAAAGGGGGTTTTGGGGTGCCATGAGGCTGAAGAAGTCCACCTGGGCAGATACAGAGGGTATCAGGGTGCCACAGAGGTGGCAGAAGCCCACCCAGGTGGACACAGGGTGTTTTGGGGTGCCATGGTGGTGGCAGAAGCCCACCTGGGCAGATACAGGGTGATTTGGGGTGTCATGGGGTGGCAGAAGCCAGATGGATACAGGGTGTTTCAGGGTGCCATGAGGTAGCAGAAGCCCACCTGGGCAGATACAGGGTGGTTTGGGGTGTCATGGGGTGGCAGAAGCCAGATGGATACAGGGTGTTTCAGGGTGCCATGAGGTAGCAGAAGCCCACCTGGGCAGATACAGGGTGGTTTGGGGTGTCATGGGGTGGCAGAAGCCAGATGGATACAGGGTGTTTCAGGGTGCCATGAGGTAGCAGAAGCCCACCTGGGCAGATACAGGGTGGTTTGGGGTGTCATGGTGGTGGCAGAAGCCCCACCTGAGCAGATACAAAGGGTATCAGGGTGCCACAGGGTAAAAGTTACATTTATAAATATATTTATTATTTGAGTTGGGGGATTCCTGCTTGGGCTCCCTGTCCAGTGGGGTGGGAGCCCGTATGTATCCCATGGGATGGTGGAATCGGAGCACAAAGCATCCCCGGCGCGGCGAAGGGCTTGCACTTTGCACAGCAAGGCACAAGGTGGCCGGTAAAGTTTCACCCCAACCCCGGTTGAAAACGTGAGCCCTGATAAGGACCTTCCAGAAATAAACCAAACTCTGACCCCGGGAAAGGTTGTTGTTGGTGGGGAAAAAAAAAAAAAAGGGGAGGGGGGGGGGGGAAATGTGGACGCTGAAGGGTCTTCCAACAAAAGTCTGGGAATGAGCATGGCGGCCACACTTCCCGGCATCCATCACCCCGAAACCGAAGGGATGGAAGGTGGTGTTTCTCCTTCTTTCTCTCTCTCTCTTTCTCCCCCTCCTGCCCTTCTCCGGTAACCCGGCGCCATCTCCGCAAACAAAAGGGGAGGGTGTGGGACCAGCGGGTGACGGTGACGGAGAGGAGCGTCCAGCGGCGAAACCCCACCCCGGGCGGGCGCTGGAGGTGGCCCCCGCCAAGCCCTTTATAAGCGCAGGTGCACCCAGGTGTAAGCTGATTCCCCCGAGGGCTGCGAGCAGCGAAGGGTGACGGTGACAAGCTTCGATCCCCAGGTTCCTCCTCCGCCATCGCCCGGCCAGTGGCAAGCCAAGAGGCAGCGGCGGCCACCACCATGTCGATGGGTTTGGAGATCGGTGGGGTGTCCCTCTCGGTGCTGGGCTGGCTCTGCAGCATCATCTGCTGCGCCTTGCCCATGTGGCGGGTGACGGCCTTCATCGGCAACAACATCGTGACGGCCCAGATCATCTGGGAAGGGCTGTGGATGAACTGCGTGGTGCAGAGCACGGGGCAGATGCAGTGCAAGGTCTACGACTCCATGCTGGCCCTGCCGCAGGACCTGCAAGCCGCCCGCGCTCTCCTGGTGGTGGCCATCGTCTTGGCCGTCCTGGGTTTGATGGTGGCCATCGTGGGCGCCCAGTGCACCCGCTGCGTGGAGGACGAGAGCACCAAAGCCAAGATCACCATCGTCTCCGGCGTCATCTTCCTCCTCTCCGGCGTCATGAACCTCATCCCCGTCTCCTGGTCGGCCAACACCATCATCCGGGATTTCTACAACCCGCTGGTGCTGGACGCGCAGAAGCGGGAGCTGGGCACCTCGCTCTACGTGGGCTGGGCGGCCTCCGCGCTCCTGCTGCTGGGGGGGGCCCTGCTCTGCTGCTCCTGCCCCCCCAAAGACGACAGGTACCCCACCGGCAAGGTGGCCTACTCCGCCCCGCGCTCCGCCGTCACCAGCTACGACAAGAGGAACTATGTCTGAGCGCAACTCCCCCCAAAACCAG
>NW_015090977.1:9282537-9291203 GCF_001431845.1 Calidris pugnax
GGGCAGCCAGCCAGACCCCTGCCACGCCCTGTTAGGCCCCGCCCCCCTCTCCCGGCCCCGCCCCACGGACCCCTCTCCCCGCAGCGCCCTGCCACTGGCCCACACCGTGGTGGGGGGCCGCGGGGACCGGCCGCCCCTGGTGCTGCTCCATGGGCTCTTCGGTAGCCACGGCAACTTCCAGACGGTGGCCAAGGCGCTGGTGCGCGGCGGCAGCGGCAAGGTGAGGCCCTGGGGGGCAGGGGACAGGGCTGCGAGGGGCTGGTGCCAGCCAGGGCGGGGGTGACGGGTGCCTCTGCCCAGGCAGGTGGTGACGCTGGACGCCCGGAACCACGGCGGCAGCCCCCACAGCCCCCTGATGACCTACGAGGCCATGAGCCTGGACGTTCAGCACCTCCTGACCCGCCTGGGCATCGCCAAGTGCATCCTGCTGGGACACAGTATGGGGGGCAAGACAGCCATGACACTGGCCTTGCAGCGGGTGGGCAGGCGTTGGGGCTCCCGGGGCTGGCGGGGGGCAGCGGGAGGCTGCGGGAAGGGGGGGTGGCACCTGCTGGAGCTGCTCACCGGGGCCGGCCTTGCCCCCAGCCCCGCCGGGGGGTGGCTCTTCTCCATCACAGTTTGGGTCCTGTCCCACTGTGAGCCAGGAGCAGGAGAAGTCTCTGTCCACCTCTGGCACTGATTGCCAAGGAGCTTGGAGATGACCTGTGCCAAGGCCTAGGGAAATGGGAATGCGGGGAAGGGGATACAGGAGCAGGAGGGAATGAAAAACCTCCAGGGAGTCTGAGTGGGAGCAGAGCCCCATCCCTACCAGGGACATCTCAACTGGCTTCTGTCTGCCCTGCTTGTATCTCCAGCCAGACCTGGTGGAGCGTCTCATCTCTGTAGACATTAGTCCCGGTTCCACCGCCCCCGTCTCCGAATTCTCTGCCTACATCTCTGCCATGAAGTCGGTGAAGATCCCGGATGGTCTCTCCCGCTCTGCTGCCCGCCAGCTGGCAGATGATCAGCTGCGTCCGGTGGTCCAGGTAGGACATCTCGCTCCTCAGATGGGGTTTTTGCTTCCAGCCTGTCCTCGGGACCAGAGCACAGGGCTTTAGGGCCACAGTCCCAGCAGGACTCTTTCCGCCCCTGCTCACTCGCTGCTGGAGGACATCTCACTGGGGCCGCAGGGGCGATGGGGAATGAGAAACAAGCAGCAGGGGGTGGAGAGAAGGACGGAGGGTACCAGGGCATCTTGAGGGCTTGATGCTCTCACTGAAGAGCATGCGATATCCTTTTATGGCAGCTCCCGCAGCTGAGACAGTTCCTCCTCACCAACCTGGTGGAGGTGGAGGGCCGCTACATCTGGCGGGTGAACCTGGAGGCTATTTCCCACCACTTGGCAGACATCATGAACTTCCCCGTCTTCCACAAGCCTTATCCTGGCCCCACACTCTTCTTGGGAGGATCCAACTCGCCCTATATCAGGTGGGACTGGAGAGATGCAGTTCAAAGCCCGTGGTTCGAGGCCTTGTGCTCTTCTGCAGCTGCCAAGGGTGGGAGGAAGGCACCAAGATGGATAAGGTCTTGGAGCAAGCTCGGTGCCTCCAGCAGCTGGTGACAGCGACATGCTGGAGAGCCAAGGGGAACCTGGGGGCTTTTCCAGTAGGGTACATGCTCAGAGCCAAAATTCCCTGGGGAGGGTGAGGGAAGGCACCCGGATGGCCCTTTGAGCACTCTTCTCTCATCCTGCAGCTCCAAAGACTACCCTGAGATCAAACGCCTCTTCCCCAAGGCAGACATCCAGCACATCGAAGGGGCAGGCCACATAGTCCATCAGGATAAATTTGAAGAATTCATCACTGCTGTCCTCAATTTCCTGCCAGCACCATAGTGCTGGGGACCGGGGTTTCTGCAAGCACCTCGTGGGACCTGAGGAGCTCCGGGCCGGGACATGGGGCTCTGTGAGAAGGGGCTCAGCTCAGCCCAGCCCAGCTGCCCACTTTGCAGTCCGGTCCTGCCTGCAAGGCCTTCTCCCACCCCAGGTCTCCTGGAGACGGAGTGGAGAGGCGCCTCCAACCCACTGAGCTCTCCTGACACTCTGCAGGGACATGGGGTGGCACCAGCCCAGGACACTGCCCTTTTGGTGCAGCCTGTCCCACCTGCACTGGAGGGGACACTAGGAGGTGACAGGAGAGCCCTCTTGGTTTCCTGCTGCCAGACCACCTGGTTGTGGGGCTGGATGTGATTTGGCAAAACGTGCAATAAAGCTGAATCCGCGCCAAGGTAGAAAATGGTTTGGATGTGGCCGTGGAGGACAGGGAGGGCAGTGGTGGCACAGGAAGGGGCTCTCACCAGCGGGGACACCGGTGGGAGGTGACAATTGGGCTGGGCCTGCAACATGCCGAGCTGCAGAAGACACAGATTTGAGGATCTTTCATGGCTCCCAGGGGAAGTCACATCCTCCCTCCACCTCAGGGGCAGTGGGAGGATTGGGGAGTGGGGGAAGCTGCTTCCTGACAAGGAGGTGCTGCGAGGCACGGAAATCCCCCCCTGAGTGCATCTGCCCAGCCAGTCCTGAAGGCGGGCGTCCCCTCCTCCCTCAGCCCCCTCTCCTTTCCCAACTCCCGCCTGCTCACTGTCCCCCAAGGACACAGAACAGCAGCTACTGCTGGACACAAGGACCACCCCCCAGCTGTGGGCTAAAGGCAGAGGTCTGCCGTAAAAACCACTTTATTTGAGGATGGGTAAAGCCTGAGATGGGGCGGAAGCAGCTCTGGGGGTGACAGATCGTCTGTGTCACCGCTGGGCACAGGTAAGAGAGACACTAACCAGCTTTGCATTTGGTGCTCCAGAGCCAGGTGTCTCTGCTGCTCCCTGGGAAGAGTTTGCTCAGTTTGGGGCTGTTTGAAGGACATGAAGGGAGGCAAGAAGACCGAGGACTGTTTTATTCCAGGTTTAGGATTGCCTGGCAGAGGGGCACGAGTAGCTGGTGTGGAGATTGACTGCGTTTCTGCAGAGCTGGTCTTGGCTTTTCCTCTTGTCCTTTCCCTGCTGAAGTAGTGCGTCTCTCTGGAGCAGGGCTGTGTTCGCCTTGAGCTTTCTGCTGTGTTATCCCAAATTCAAACACTTGTGCTGCCAGTGTATTACTTTTTCACCTGTGAAGAGCATTAGACCAAGAAGCTCCTGAGACACAGGCTACTGAAATGAGTTCCTTGAGCACCTGTCCCTGCTACAGCCAGCTGGGAGATGGGGACAGAGTCAGGCCACTGCCTGGCCCTGGCTACCAGCACACAAGTCATTTGGATCTCCTGACCGAGCCACGAGGTCTGGAGCCCAGGAGAGATGGGGAATTTCTCCCTGCTCCTCCCCTCTGGCTGGGTACCGGGTTTAGGGCACAGACAAAAGGCTGCTGCAGAGGTGTGAGGTGAAGAGACTCACCATGGGCAGGAGATCAGTGGCCTGGGAAGAGGTAGAACTTCCTGAGCATGGTAGACCGTTCTTGTGATGGCAACTGGCGAGGGAATCGTCCAAAGGAATATTGGATCTGAGGTGAGAGAGAGAGCGGGGAGAAATGAGAACAGCTCCATTCCCAGCATGGGAAAGGTGCAGGGAGTCAGGAGGCATCTCCAGGGGCATCCCCAGGTGTGTGTCGTGGCACAAGGAATGCCATGGGTGAGGCCAACACGCTGGGCTCGTGCACGTGCACTGTGTGGCAGGGTGCTGACGCCTCCAGAGATCGAGATGAATTTCCAGGCCAACCAGACCCATGTTTGACAGAGACTCTTCCCGAGGGGCCTGCTGAGAAACCGCCTGCCCTGGCCCCAGCTCTTGAGCAGTGTTTTGGACACCTGCAGTTAACTACAAAGCCTCACCTTTCGGAAGATCTCCTGTAAGTCGCTGTTACAGGCGTGGTTTCGAAACTGCTCTATCAGGCGCTGGATGAAAACGGAGCCTTTTTTTTCGTCTCTCCAGGAGGCAGTGTCTGGGGAGGAAGAAGACGCCAAATGTGATTTCACTGGTGTCCCTCACTACAACAATGATTAACACTGGGTGCCAGAGCAGGAGACTGGGGTGCCTTCTCTCAGATCATTATATTGGGCCCATCTGACCCACAGCATGGGAAAAGGAGAGGGCATCCAAGGGAAGACAGAAGTGATGTATTTTCTTCAAGGCTCTCTGCTCTCCCATGCTCCCAGCCTGGCAGCTGGCATGGCCTGGAGCCATTTGTGACCCATCAGGAGAAGACAATTTCCCCCAGCCAGCCACTGCAGCCAGATAAATTGGCTGGGGAAGGAGTGCAGGCAGAGCCGGTGGGGAGGGCTGGAGCAGAGGCAAGGGAAGGCAGCCAGGCAGAGACGCAAAGCTCTGGGCCTGGTGTGGCTAAGAGGCACCTGTGAGTGTCCTACAGCAGCCTTGTACCCAGATATCAGGGGACACTGCCTTCTTCAGAGGCTGTTGGAGCAATGCCAAAGCGGTCACCACATAGAAGGGACCCCCGGTGGAGGAAGAGGTGTGGAAGAGACCCAAGGCATCAGGAATGGGAGTCCTGTCCCCCTTGCTGGCCCTCAGGCAGGGCAACTGTCTCCAGGAACTGCTTACCAGGAGTGGAGGAATGTAAAGTTGCAAAATCACTCTCCAGGTGGACTTGAAACATTGCATCATCTTCCAGCCCTGCAGGGCTGTCAGCCTCGGTGGGAGTGGGCACGGCAGGGTCACTGGAGTCGCTCATCCACACAGACCCTACTTTTCCTAGAAAGGCAGGGCAAGCATCAGCAATGATGGGGTGTCCCATCCTCACCCTGTGCCCAGGACTCACGTGCCCTGGGAGAGCCCGGCCGGCTCACTTGCCTCGCAGGCACCTTGGAACAGGGACTCACTTCCACGGCAGGACTGGATAATGACCACTTTGGGTTTGCCCAACAGCGCACGGCAGTTCTTGTTGTTGAATGTCTCATAGATGGTGTCAAGGGAAAGGATGTCTGTGGTCTCATTTCTGCTCTCAGTCCCACAGAGCCCAGCCCTGACCCCGTGGGACATGAAGACCAGGAAGGTGCTGTCAGAGGTGCAGTGCTCTTTGCGATCCGCAAAATCCTTCATGACCAAAGCCATCCCCTACAAACCAGCACAAGGAAGGAACATGAGCCACCTGTGTGAAGACACAGCCACCAGCTGTGGACAAGAGCCACTGCCACTGGGGACAGAGGTGTCCCTGTGGTGCGTGAGTGCCCCATCACACGCCAGTCCTGGGGCTGGTGGCAGCTGCTTTGTGTAGTCCTTTACCTGGGAAGTTAAGTTGCAATGGATGTCCACCACATAGCCCAGCCCTTCCAGCAGCTCTGTCATCCCCGCCACATCAGCTTCAGCCCCTTTCCGCCAGCTCAAGTGCTCAAATTCAATGTTGCAGATGATCAGGGCTCTACGGGTTCGCATCTCACGCGGTAGGTGGATGGGATAGATCTGTGAGTACAGAGAGAGGCAGTACTCAGCAGTGGGTGGGCGCAGGGGGCCTTTCTTGGGAGGTAACTAATAGCAGAGAAGGCCCATGGGTGCAGCAACCACATCTCCCTGTCCCTGGGGCATCTCCCCACATCTCCTG
The DNA here is from genome assembly GCF_001431845.1 of Calidris pugnax. Lineage (NCBI taxonomy): Eukaryota > Metazoa > Chordata > Aves > Charadriiformes > Scolopacidae > Calidris > Calidris pugnax. The sequence continues at coordinate 9,288,116 of NW_015090977.1, forward strand.
CCCCACTCTTGGGTCAGCGAAGACCCTGTCTCCCTTTGGCAAGCCCCTGCCCGCCCCAGCAGAGCGGCCAGGCCATGCTCCAGCCATCCTTTCATCTCCTCTGCCTGCAGCACCTGGTCTCCCTCTTTGTCCCTGATGCGCTGGTACTCGCTCAGGGAGCACTGCTGGATCCACTGCTGCTGGCCCTGGATGCCGACGGAGGGCTCAGGGTGGGGCAGCTGATCACCCGGGGGCCCTGCAAGCAGAAAGCCCCGCAGTTACACTGGGAAGCACCTGCAGCAAGAGGAGACTGACACGGAGCACGGCCACTCCTGAGAGCCCTGTTGTCACTGCATGGCAAGGGGGACTCAGTGCCACAGCAGTGACACCAGGGATGCCCAACTGCCCCTTGCCTTCAGGCTTTGGACACCCGCCAGGGCCAGGACCCCTCCAGCACCCCATCGGAGGCCCTGGGAGCCCCAGCATGGCCAGGAGCAGACCACAGCCCCGCTTCTCTCACCCTGCTGAGTGGCCAGACCCAGCTGCTCCGCCAAGGTGCCATCGCGTTTCTTGAGGCTGTCGATGAAGATCTGGCTGGCCCTGGGGCCCTTCAGGCGCACGATGTCGATGAGACAGCGGGCCTTGTCGGCGCGCACTGTGTATTTATCCTGTACCTCGTCCACCTCGTCGAGGTGCAGCACCCTCTGGTCCAACAGGTCGTCTAGCAGCCCAGAGATCACTGACTTGGTCACGCGCGCCACGAATTCTGTCCGCACATTCAGGAGCAGCTGGTCTGCAAGAGCAGCCCCATCAGTGCCCAGACCCCCCACACCAAGGCTCCTGCTGCCCCACTGTCCGCCCTGGGTGCTTCCTCTTCCCCATTGCCTCCCCAGGGTGCTGATCCCTTCCCTATCACCCCTCTAGCTTCTCCCTCCTTCCTCATCACTTCCCTGGGTGCTGCCCCCTACCCCTATTGTGCCCCCAGCTGCTGATCCCTCCCCCAACAGCCACCTCAGGTGCTCCCCCTCCCCATTGCCCACCCAGGGTGCTGCTCCCTCCTTCATTGCCCACCCCTGGGGCTTCCCATCACCCACCTCCGCTTTTTCCCCACACACTCACAAGGTGTACCCCAGAGGACACATTTTCAAGGAGCAGGGCCCTGGCTACTCAGAGTTGCAGTGCCGTGGGTCCCTGCCGGTGCGCCACACCATGTTCCTGTGGATCATGCTGGCCACGGCAAGCAGGCCCCATACAGGACCCTGTACTATCACCAAGCCCCAGTACCACTAGTCATACTCACCAGCCATCGCCCCTCACTCCCAGGCCTGCCAAGGAAGCCAGGAGGACTTTCTGCCGCCAGGGAAAAACGAAAGCAAACGGCCAGAGGAAAAAAAAACTCCGCATCACATCATTTCCTGTCTCTCCACTCAGGTCCTTTCTTCTTGGCTGTTGCCATACCCCTCCCGTGCCCCCAGGGTCACCTATCACCCAGCACACCTCTGCACGCCCAACAGTTGCAGGGTCAGAGTCCGGGTGCCCTTGGCAGCCACACTGGGATTTCCTCCTGGGCATGCTCGGCACATCCCTGCGACACTGGGGCATTGGGAACGCATGTAACTGGCCCCAGTGCCCCAACACCCAGCAGCCGTGGGGCAAGAAGGGGGCTCCCAGCCCTCCTGCACCTCTCAGAGCCAGGCACAGGGCAGCTCCGCTCGAAGCTCATGGCCCCTGGGCCGGGTGGAGGTGGCTGTCCTCTGCCAAGCACCAACATCACACTTGTCCCTACACCCTCAAGCCCTCCAGACCTGGCTGGGGCTGAGCTCAGCTCGTTAATTCCTCATGCTGCCCTGTCCAGGTGCTGGCAGGGTGACACCACTGTGGGCAGCAGCATCCTCATCCACCCAAGGGACCACTATCCCTGTCGCCATCCCGCAGGTGCCAGGGGATGGGGAGCCTGCTTGAAATGTAAAATCTGGACTGTAAGAAAGCCCGAGGTTGCCCCGTGAGTATACTAGCAGGGCTGTTTCACGGGGCAAGTTGAGTGTAGGGTGAGACCTGGGTGGGAATGGCAGAATCATGGAATTGTCAGAGTTGGAAGGGACCTCTAGAGATCATCCAGTCCGACCTCCCCTGCCAAAGCAGGGTTGCCCAGAGCACATCACTCAGGAGCATCCAGGCGGGGCTTGAAGATCTCCAGAGAAGGGGACTCCACACCCTCCCTGGGCAGCCTCTGCCAGGGCTCTGCCACCCTCACCCCAAAGAAGTTTTTCCTCATATTTGAATGAAACTTCCTGTGTTCCCACTTGTGCCTGTTGCTCCTCATCCTGTCACTGGGAACCACTGAAAAGAGTTCGGCTCCATCCTCCTGCAACCCACCCTTGAGGCACTCGAGGCATGGGCGAGACGGCCATCCCGTGCGTTGGGAAGCAGAGGCAGCAGCCGCGGGCCGTGGAGCAGGGCGGTAACATGGGGCGGCCTGACGAGCGCTTTACGGCCCCGAAGGCTTCTGCAGGCCCGTCCCACAGCCTGAGGTGCCCTGACGCTGTCACAAGGCCCCAGCGCCACGCTGCCCGGTCCAGGGCACCGCGAGGGGGAAGGTGGCGTTGCCCGCGAGGGTCTCCCCCGCTGCCCGCCCGCACCGGGGCCCCGATCGGCGGCTGCCGCCTGCGGAGGAGGGCGGTGCGGGGCGTGGGGTGTGCGAGGGGCACCTCCACCGACCCCTCGGGCCGCCCCTTCACGGCGACGGGCCGGTGGGGGCTACAGGCAGGCTGGGGAGGTGAAGGGGGGGCCTGGTTACCGGGCGGTCACGTGAGGGCACGGCATTCCCCCGCCCCGGTATTGCCCCCACGGCGATTTCCGCCACCCCCCCTCGCTCCGGGGACCGCCCGCCCTTTTCTGAGGGGAAGGGTTGACCGGTCGCCGATTGGCTACGGTGGGACGCGCTGTGATTTCTCATTGGCCGCTGGGCCTCCGGGTTCCCGCCTCCCGCGCCGCGCACAGGATAGGCTTGCGGGCGAGGAGAAGGGCGTGCTGGGCGGGGACGCGTTCGCCGCGTTCATTGGTCGGTGGTGCCGGCGGCGCCGGGCGCTGATTGGCTACGCCGCGCGGG
>NW_015090977.1:9291570-9297134 GCF_001431845.1 Calidris pugnax
GGGGCGGCCGCTGGGTCAGGCCCGGGGCCGAGGCAGCCGGCCCGGCCCCGCCGTACCGGCAGCCCTGCCCCAGCCCCGCGGCGGGCCGCTCGCCGGCCCCGGGAGGGGAGCGCGGCCTTCCTGCTCGGGCTGGCCCTGCCTCCCAGCCAGTGGGGGGGCTGCACGGGAACCCCCCGCGCTGGGGTTTGCCTGGTGCCCCCCGAGACGTTGCTGGTTCGTGGAGGAAGTGCCTCCCCTTCTTGCTGGGGAGAAGCCGGTGGAGCTTTCTGTGCAGGTTTGGAACTGCTGGGGGCCAGAGTCTGGTGTGGAGACAGCGTTGTTGCAGGTTTGACACTTGGTGAAAAAAACCTCAAGCAACTCTGTTGTAAACATGGTTTTTTCCAAGCATTTGGTTCAATGTCTTTGGGTTTTCCTGCTGAATTAACTGAAGGGGGATGAACTCAAAGGATGATAACCTGTGTTGAACTGGTGGCTCCCAGAACATTACTGGGCACATGATGTTAACAGCCTGGTGAGGGCCCTGCTGCTCATTTGGTCAGTGATCTGAAGAAAGTTTGCATCTAAAACCTGATGAAGTGCGCAAGCAACTGGGAGTGCTGAGCAGAAAATCAGAGATGAGGATCTGATACGGTGGTCTCACTTGTTTGGCGCTGTGCTTTTGGTGAGGCCACACATCTCTTCCCAGAGAAAGCAAACTGCTGGGGAATAGTCTGTTACGCCAGCAGAGAAGTGAGGGAGGAAGGGGCCTGTCTTTGCATGGGTTCCTGGCAGTGTGGAACACAGAGAGGGGCTTTGGTACTTCAGTGTGGCTCTGGAGAGAGAGCAGGGGGTGTGTTCGCTCAGCTCTCGCTGGTGCAAATGCTGCTAGGCCCAAGTTTGGTGCAAAGGTGGGCAGAATTCAGGGATGGTCTATGAGGGTGGGATTAAAGGTGGAAAAAAAAATGCTGCCGTGTGGTGACAAGAACTCCATCTGCTTCCTCCAACAAGGAGTTGAGAGAAGATTTGGCCAGTCTGCATGTATGTGTGGAGGACAGGAGTTGGACAGTGGGAATTCAGCACAGCTGGCCGTGGTACACCAGTGTGTGCACAGAAACCAAAGCGTCTATTTTTAAGTGATTCCCAAAGTCAGTGATGACTTTGTATTTGCTGGCAACTTTTACGTCAAGTCTCAATACTTCTCTATTTTTAATAAAAGCAATGGCAAGTATTGCAGCTGGGCTACCAGCCCGGGCCATTTTGTGGTCTGCTCTGCTTGGGAGTTTGTAAGGTGGCCGTAATGTCTTTCAGGGTGTTTGCTGGAAAATGAATATCTAAGTAAATGAAGATAAAGTCTGGGAAATAGATTTAAGTTTTACTTATTAATTTCTAGGAACATCTGTTTTCCCCTTTCCTTTGTTGTGTTTGCAGGAATCTGTTTACGCTGGCAGTGACAGTTATTTGATTTTTCTGAGAGCGCCTGAACACGGAAATTTCCTCAGATGTACCACTGTGGTTAGTTTTGTGGCAGTGTCCTTCCAGCCCTTCTGTCTTGCCGATAGGGTCGCGTAGTCAACTGTTAGATCCCTCTGTAGCAAGGTAAAAGGGGGGAACCCTCCCTCCCCAAATTCAAGGGAAGCTTTAGGTTTAGATCTTACCACGATATGGAGGCTTTGGAGAATGCCGCTGCACCAGCTTTGAGTTTTATCTCCATCTGCCAAAATATGCACGGCTTGCTTTTGCTTTTTTTGTTTATGTGGGGCTTTTCAAAGTCACCCTTGTCCCAGCTGTGGTGGGAACGGAGGGGATGGCATATGTGTGGTGATGTCCCCTCCTGATGGCTGTGTCCCGCTGAGCTCTGCTCACCTGAAGGCTGGCACCAGGGCCTGGGTGGCTCTTGCCCATCCTGTGTCCGAGGATCGCTCCTAGAGCCGGGCCTTCTTGATCCTCCAAGAGACATTGCTTTGACCTGAGCTGTGTGAGACAGGGCTGTTTCCACTCCCGTTCTGTAGCCTCAGCTCGTCTTTAGAGGCTGCTGTCATCTGTGGGAGAGAGTTGTTCTCAGTGATGATTTGGTGAGTGAATTAAAAAGGAGGCTAGAGAGAAAATGAGATTGTTTCTTGGGGGTGTGTGGTTGCACTCAGTGTGTGCAGTTGGAAATGACTGAGCATTGTTTTACAAGAAAGTTAAGCAGTATAATCTAACCCAGATTATTTTTATCGGGGAGAAGTGTGAGCAGGAGGAAAAAACAAAAAAAAAAAGTGCTGCATACTTGCATATCATGCTCAACTTCCCAGGGCAGGAATGTTCCCCCAGGAATTAATAACTGGCAAGCAATTATGAAAGTTCGTACCTGTCTCTTCCATCCTTGCTTGCCCACCCTCCGAGGTAGCTCCAGCCAGTTTTCTGCTCGTCGCCGTGTTTCTGGAGCCCGATGAGGCTGCTTATCATGAGACTCTCCTCTATCGCTGCCTGCAGGAAAACGTCAACATTTGCAGAACGAGATCAGAGCCCTTTTCAGATAATGATGAATGGAGAAGAGAGCTATTTAAAAAATTACTTTGCTCTTAGCAAATTAGCGTAACAGATTAATCCCTGCTCGTAATCCCTGGATTGTTCTCCAGGAGGCTGCCTGTGCTGTTACAGAGCAGGGAGGAATATTGCCTGGGCACTCTGCGCTCCTCCTCGCCGGTGTAATTGCTTCCCTTCTGTTCCTCCCTGGCAGTCCTGCCACGGCTGTGCAGTTACGCGCGCTCCCACCAGCCCGAAAGGATAGGATTTCCCTGAGGAGGGATCAGATGATTAGCTTATAAATAGTAAATGCCTGTTCAGGCCTACTTTCGAGTGTGTGTTGTTTGGTTGCTGTCTTGCTCTCTGCCTTTGCAACAAGTACGACCGCATCTGCACCTCGGTTCCAAGGAAATTGGGTGTGCTTTCTGTGGGAGATGATGAATTTCTGCGAGGAAGGAAACTGCCCAGTGCGAGGTGGTTTGGTTTGCAGCCGGAGTGTTGGATGTTGCGACGGATTCGAAAGGCTCCGGCAGCAGTTAATGCTCTGTGCGCTGGCCTGGTGCCCCCTTCCTTGCCTGCGCAGGAAAACACCTCTTTTCACTGGGAATGTGAGTTGAAATGAAACTGAAAAGCATTCAGGGGCTGAATCCTGGTTGAAATGAGCCCGTTTTCCTGCCAGAGAGCATGTGCTACCAGGGAGCCCGTGTCTCTAAGCTCTTGGAGTCCCTTTTGGGCCGCACACACACCCCTTACCTGCCATCTCTTTCCCTCTGGCTTTGCCTCATTTCTCTCTGGCTCGGTCACTCTGGCAGCTGCCGGGAGGGTCTGACACACATGGAGGTTCAGGGTCTGTTCAGACTCCTCTGACATGACACGGCCCCCAACAGCTCTCCCCCCAGGCTGTGCTCGGCCTCCTCGTGCTGGGGTTTGGGCCTGAGGCCTCCCTTCCTCTGCTGTGCCTGGGTCTGCTTCTGGGCTGGAGGGAGGGGGTCCTGCTCCTTCCCCTTCCCCGGGGTTGGGAATTGAATCATGGGAAGTTTTCTGTGGGATTTGTTTTGCAGCGTCTTTCTGCAGACCTGGGTGATCTGTGGTGGGTTTGAAGGCAGGGTCTTCCCTCTCCTGGGGGAGATAGTGTTGAAGGGACACACCAACAACAAAGCTAAACAGAGGGCTCCTGCTCTTAGCAGTGGTAATGACTTTGTTGTTACTTATTATTTTGACTTCGTTGCTTTTTCCCAGTTGAGAGATTCCCTCTTGAAGAAGAAATTTGAGGGTGAAGCCTGCCCAGAGCCTGTCCCAAGAGAGGAGGGTCTTGTGTCTGTATGTTCTGCTTCAACACGTACCGAGTTATTGGCCCCAGAGACTCCTTTTTTGTTGAGTGCATTTGTAGGTGCCTTTTTCCTTCCCTGATTTAGAGCGGTACCAACCTTTTGTCCCTTGTGGATCGTATCGCTTATCTTCTAGGTGGAGTCTTTGCTCACCAGCGTGTTGATCCAGCTGATCTCATGCGTCTAAACCCCATGAAGGTCAGCTGTCCTGGCCGTGCTCAATAGTTTGGCTTTTGCCAATGGTTATTTTCCTGGGGGAAAGCAATACCATGCTGTCTCTTGCAAGGGTGCAGGTCTGAGTGCACTGCGGGGGCAGGCACGGCAGTCACAGGAGGGATGGTGATGAGGACTGGGATTTACTGAAACCTTGGGAATGGACAAAAGCAGATGGGACTGCTCTGATAGCAAGGCATGAGCTCTGTGTTGGCCTGAGACATAGCAAGAGGCCAAATCTGGTGACTTTGCTGGGTGCTGTCAGCTCCACCCCTCTTTGGAGCAGTCTGTCCTGGCAGCAGAGGCATAGGTAGACACGGCTCACAAGTTATCTGCTCGAGGGCAAAGTCTTGCATCTGAACTTAAGCCCATATTCACGGCAGGGAATTCGCTACAGCTCGGCTTCCTTCCATTTCATGGCTCAGACAGCACTGACTGGAAAGCAGAGTCGTTGTTCCTTTTCCAACCTGACCAGTTCTTCATTGCAAAATGAAATTGTGGAATTGTTCTCTCTGGCAGAACGTGCTTGGACACGGCACTGCTTGTGAGTGACAGCTTTATGGTAAGACCCTCAAAGCATTTCTACTTTACAGTCAGTTCAATTGTTTAGGCTCTGCCAGCCTCTTTCTCTGACAGTCTTTGTTGAAACCAAGGACTGCTCCGAATGAGGGGTGCAGTTTGCATTGTTCCTTCTGGAAGCTTCAGAGGGTTTTGTTGTTTTGTTTTATTCTAGCAACTTGTTGAAGTAGCCAGCTTTCTCTGAGTGGATAAGTGCCTTGTGGCAAACCAGCATAAATCTATTCAGTGGCCTCTATTATTTCAACTGTACTGCCTGGATTCACAATAAATTATATTTTTTAAAATCTTTCAAAGTAGTCGGTGGAAGTTCACTTTATTGCTGGCACGTAGCCATAGCACTCGGTACCACCAGCACAAAGCATGATAGAGCCAGGTAGAACTCCATGTCACTCTTTTAAGGTGACCAAGAGAAGCAATTGTCCTGTTTAGTATCTCATTTATGAGGCACCTACACCCAGTTATGAGAACATCTTGCTGAGGGTGCTGGGGGAGAGCGTGGCTGGCTGCCAGCACTGCCTGCAGCACGGCTTCCCTGCTGGTACCGCCCGCTGTCATCCTCACCCGAGGGGGTCATCCTCACCCGAGGGGCTCCTCCTCACCCCAGGGCTTCAGCTGTAGATTTAGGAGGACGTAAGGAGCCCCAGAGTCATTGTCCCTCACCCCAGTTAGCATGGTTTGGGCTTGTACTTCTGCTTTCTGGCCAGGGCTGCACAGCCCCCTTCCTGCTTCCCACCAGGTCAGGGCTGCAGCACTTCTGCCTTCCTTCCCTGAATTCCCCAAAGGCTAAAAAGGCTAAAATACTCTCGTCTCACTGAAGTCTTTGGAGCGAGCCCATGGCATCTGGGTGCGACCAAAAAGCCTGTGCTGTCCTGAAAGTCAGGGTGGGTCAGTGGAAGTCAGTATCTTCAGGCACAGAGCTTGGGGAAGCTGAAGTTGGTGGTGAAATGGAGCAGCTTG
>NW_015090977.1:9297302-9297543 GCF_001431845.1 Calidris pugnax
GCGGGGCGGGGGGGGGGAGAGCAGGGTGGTTTTTGGGGGGGCGGGGGTGGAAGAACAGCTGTAACGTATTTAGGAGGGTTGGTGGGAAGATACAGAGTGAAGTGGGATTTGGTGATCTCTTCTGGAAGCATCAGAAATTTACTTTTTTTTTTTTTTTTTTTTTTTTTTAAAAAAAAAAAAAAAAAAAAAAAAAAAAAAAAAAAAAAAAAAAAAAAAAAGTTCTAGGAAAAATATTAAACCC
>NW_015090977.1:9298613-9331205 GCF_001431845.1 Calidris pugnax
CCTTCCCTTCCTTTCCCCCTTTCCCCCCTTCCCAAGCTGGATCACTGTGTAGGGAGGGCAGTCATCACGCCATCCTGAGCAGCAGGAGCTGACGTTGGACGAAGCTGCCAGGTAGCTGAAAAAAGGCACAGAAGGCAGCTGATACCCACTTTTCAACGCGTTTTTTTTTTTTTTTTTTTCAAAGCTGAGATCCTCATGATTTGTGGAACTGCTGTTAAGTCCTGGTGTGATGAGTATCTGCCTGCCTCGGTGGTGCTCCTGGGCAGCCCGTTTCCCTACAATCCGATTGGGTTGGACCATGATGGCTGGGATCCCTGCAGGGCAATTAACTTTGTCTCCTCTTTCTGGGATATCAGCATTTCTTTCAGTGTATTTGAGTCCTTTGTGCTTCTAGACAATGTGCCTGGTTCTTTTCAGTCCCCTGCAAACACCTCTCTCACCTGCACAAGGCTGTTCATCACCTGCCTGGTAAGGAGGGGAGATCATCTGCTTCTAGAAAGTGCCACTGCTTACTATTTCTCTGTTAGGGGAGCTACTGGCTTGCATTTTTCATATCCATGCCCTTTGCAAGCAGCTGACAAGAGGCGACTACTCTAGAAAGGAAAGCTCTGTGTCCCTTGTTTCTGTGCACCTTCTCCGGTGACCTGGTGGCATCCAGAGGCCATGGATATGTGTGCAAACCCAGCAAGTCGCTGTGGGTATAGAGAGAGGGCCTGGGCAAAGAGAAATCTCCTCTTACTTGCAGCAAGGCAGCTCCTCCATCTGCTGGCCTGATTCCCACCGGGCTCTGTGTGCTGCCTCTTTCCCTTTTGCAGGAGGAGGGAATAATGCCGTGTCCAGGGAGGGACAGAGCTGAGGTCAGAGGTGGATCTTCGCGTAGAAGTTGTAACCTGGCTGAGCTGATGGTCTGTTAACCAAGCAATTGTGAATTCTGGTACTGATGCCAACTCTGACTCTGCTGTGCTCGGATTGGTACTGCAGCTTGTGCAGTACAGTGCCTTGATAAAGTAATTTTATTATTAGATTTAGGGAGTTATATCATCCCTGGGATAACACAGTGCTGTGTATCTTTCCTGTTCCTGCTCCAGGTCCCACCCTGACACCCCACTAAGGGCCTTGCTGCCTCTAACTCAGGCAGGTGAAAAATATATTGGGCTCTGAATGTCTGTTATTGATGTAGGCTGGGCTTTCCCGTTTGGATTTAGCTGTCTATGGGAAAAGAAAGTACCTTGATTTCAAAGGAGAAGTGCTTGTTTAAGCTGTGAAGTCCCTATTTTTTGGGGAATTTTGAACCTGCGGTGTGTCATCCTACCAGCAGTTGTAATTAAAGGGCACGTAACAGCAAAAACACACAATCTTTTAATGAGAAGTCCTGCGGAAGGGAAGGGGCAGTGCTGGGAGACCCCCGTGTATTGGAGGTACGCGCAGAAATCCCCGAGGGGACTGAAGAGCAAGTCTCAGACTTTCCCTGTAGCTTTGCCAGATTATACCATCTCGTAGGGCAGTGTCAAGTGCTCCTCTGCCCGCAGTGGAAGTGGTACCTCAAACAGAGCTGTTGCTGGAGCAGGTTTGCTCTGGTCCTTCTGCTGACACTGGCCCCGTGGCTGTCACAGCTCCATGTCTGTTCCTCCGCCTGGTGGTTGTGATCCTTCCAGTGATATCTGCCATGCCTGGTGAGAACACCCAATGGGAGCCTCGGGGGGACAGTGTCTTTAGGAGAGGTGACCTGGGCAAAATTAATTTTTGCTTAAGCTTTGCTTAATCCTTGAGTGATGATGTTGACTCTGTTCCTGTAAGTTGTTGTGATACTGGGAGTTAACAGGGTGCCAGCCTGATAACTACCTAGAGGAGCAGATGCTTTCTTTCTGTAGCACAGCAGGTTGGTAGCACGAAGAACTGCGTTGGGGAGGAGCTATTCTGCCTGCTGAAGGTGAGGGATGAGACTTGGGGCAGGAAGAGATAATTCATGGAGTTGCCTCAGGCTGAGATTTGATGGACTTAGAGAGGAGCAGGGCCTTCAGGGAAGCCCCTGCAGTACCTTAAGACGAATAAATGATCAGAAGAAATGACTGAAGAGGTGCGCTTTTGTCTGAAGAATTGGTAATGGCCTTTCTTGTGCCCATGGCTGACTCACACCACTGACTGTTCCCACTAGGAGAGCCGGTAGCATCCGAGGTGCTGTGCTCATCACAGGGCAGCCTGGAGACATACTGCAGGCAGCTGCCAGCGGGAATGCCGCGCTGCCGTCGGGCAGCCAGCACCCACTGGATGCGGCTCTGCAGGAGGAGTGGATGCCAGGGCTGGGATGTGCCAGCGAGTGAGTGACTCACACCACTCCCTCCTGTCTTTTGCACTCCTTGGACTGGCACAAGATAGTTCCTCACCTTCTGTGTTCTTTGCTCTTTCCCCTTTCTGTAATTCTAAAAGTCAGTATCTGCAGCCTGCTGGCACTGCTCTCTGGGGACTGTCACCCCCCAGCAGGCAGACAGAACCTTTCTGCTGCCTGCTCTCTGTGTTTCCATCAGAAAGAAGATAGCCAAGCACCTCTGGATGCTGGATGAGGTGATCCTAGACAGAGCCTGTTTTGTTCAGGGGAGTAAATGGAGATTATTTTTTAATATAAAACTGTTGAATGCAGAGGTTCTGCGGAGACATTCTGTCTCATGAGGAAACACTGTGCAGAGCTCTCATTGCCATTGCTAAATGAGGCAAAAGAGGAAGCAAAAGTGTTTTCATCCTGTGAAGTGGACTAACAGTTTTGTTTTATAATAAAAACACAAACTCTATGAAAAGCGAAACCCCCTCCCTCCCTTTCTCTCTCTTCTATTGCGTCTTTCCTTTTTCAGCAGGTGTTTCTACTGGAGGAATTTCCAGAGGTGTGACAGAAACTGTTCCGCCCTTGGCCTTGCCTTCTTTTATTGAAATATGAGAGGAAGTTACCAAGACTTCTCAGAAAAGGTTCAATAGGTCTTGTAGCAGAGGAAGTCATGTTTTCAGCGTGTTTTATTAATGACGAAACAGTCAAAGCCAGAGCTTGAACGAGCGTTGGGCTCATCCATGGGAGTTCCCAGGGAGCCAGGAGCATGTGGTGCTGCAGAGGGTTGTGCTGCTGCTCCCGCTTCCCCGGGGCTCCAAAAATCTTAGGGAAAGAGATGTTACTGGCGCGACACAGGATGGGGAGCGGGACTTCCTCGAGTGCTGCGACTCCCACTTCTTGCAAAGCTGCAGCTTTTGGCTCTGCCTGTTCGGCGGTGCCGGCACCCAGGGGTGCTGCAGCCCCGGGCGCTGGCTGGCCGTGCAGAGCGTGTGCTGGGGAAATGTGGCTTTGGCTGGAGCTGCTGAGAGAGAGATCTGCCACTGGGTTCAGCAGCTATGGGGTTTCATCTGTGTGTGTCAGCGATGCCGACGGGAGGAAGGTGCCTATCTTGTATTATATTATAAAAATCCCCTTTTGAGATTTGGCTTTGTGTTTAGGTGTAGTAACTCATGTGCTTCATTTTTATCCTAAACCTTTTAGAGGCAGGAATTTGATCCCTAATGAGTTTTAATACAGTGAGTTATTAAAGGTAAGAAATCCCAGACTCTGTTTCTGGCACTAAAAAAAACCCGACCATGTGAATTATAGCAGGTGAATATAAATCCTCAGGCTCATTTTAGTTCTGAGTTTCTCACCGGGCTGTCTGCATACCCTGTCCTGCTGGAGGCTGGCAGCGGGGAAGGGACAGCGCGTGTGAATTTATGCAGCTCTTACTGCTAGATAAGCAGAGGACTTGCTATATATATCGAATTGCTTTTTCTTTCCCTTATTGATTGGCTGGGGATTTCCCTTTCTCAGAGTGCCTTTTGGGTGGACGTCATGGACAGCACTGTTTTTAGAAACAGTTAAGCTGATGGTAGCAGTTAAGCTCACCTGAACTTAGTGTCCTGCCCACATCGTTTGGGGTGAGTTTATTAATGAAAGCAGGTCAGTGTGCAAGGCAATCCCTTCAGATGATTTTCCACTGCTAAAGTGCAAAATATTTTTGAAGGCTCCTGATACCTAGAAATTAAAGACCAGAGGCTCCAGTTTAACCTTCTTAAACCAGGGGCTTGGGGTGGGAGAGGGGAATTGCTAAAGCCAGGTTAGGTATTGCTTGAGATCAGGAGAGATACCACCCCTAGAAAAGCCTCACAAAGGGCAAGTTTCTGAGTTCATTGCTGTATGTGCCTGGTTGGGAAGGGCAGTGGTGACAATACAAAGCCCTGAGAGGGCTTGTCTCCACAGAGGCATGGGGAAGGAGGACATCCAGGATGTCGTCATAATGTACCATCTGGAGAAACTTCCGTAGGAGCTGGCAGGATTGACCGTTGGGTGACCGTGCTCAGCAAAAAGCGAGAGATTTCAAGCTGAACATGTAATCGAAAGTGAGCTCTTAACTTATTAATAACAACTCTCAATGGTTTTTCCCTCATCTTGTGGTCATCTGTCTTCCTGTAGCTTGATGGCAGAAACCCTGAGCAGATGTTTGTTGCTCTGTTGCAGAGTGTCCTTCCTGTGGAAGGTGGAGTTGTGTATTTAATTTGATAAAGGTGCAATTATTGCAAGTTTTGAAGAGGAACTAACTGGGTTTCCAGCAGGAGCAGGAAGGACCATGCAGCAGAGGCGTGTGTCCCAGCCACAATTCAAGTGGTTGGACGTCACTGTCAGCGCCACAGACCCCGGCGCAGGATCCTCCTCGTCTTATCGGTGCGGCTGGTTGTGGGGAGGCTGCTGGGGAGACTGGGTTTGGTTTGAGTGACTTAGTTTGGGTGAGTCAAGAGGAGAAACCTTGGTGCTCTGTTGTCCTCTCAGACCTGCTCTAGTTTTGTTGTAGCTTTTTCACATGTGTTTATGCGGGTAACTAAAAATGGTTCATTTTTAGCAGAGGAGAGGCAGCCGCAGCGGGAAGCTTGTCCATCTCAGGACTGCCAACCCCAGTGGTGTTACAGGGACATTATAGGGCATATGATCACCTGGAATAACAGTAATATTTTTTTCTTTCAGACACTTTCTGTTGAATCCCAGGGGGAATTTGGATGCTTGCAGGCAGGCACCAGTTTAGTGTAGTACCGGTTTGGGTGCCAAAGGTGTCCTGCCTTGCCTCCAGCTGCCTTTACCCAACAGTCCTGTCTTCTGGCTGCAGGCAGATGTCTTACAAACCTTAGGACTTCTAAAATAATACCGGACGAGTATGTTTACACTCCTGTATAAAAGAATAATGGAAGTTATATTTGTAATAACAACTGGGCTGAAGTTGTGTTGCTGCTGTTTACTTGAAAGTACTTTAAAGTACCCGTGTGGTGAGTACGAGCGTGTCACAGCTCCGAAGAGCCGTGGGCTTGGCTGGGGAGAGTCGGTGTGGGGTCAAGCAGGGGGGCGGCACCACTTCAGGATTTCATCTTTTGATTTTGGAGCCTTCTGCTGCATTTGGGTCACATGTTTCAGGCTTTTTTTTTGCATTCCCAAAGACTGCCTTTCAGAAAGAACTACAGCCGTCAAAGACTCCGCAAGTTGATGGGAATTAAAAGGTAAATTCTCCTAATGCATAAGAAGAAATGAGTGTTTGCACAGAGAGTGGTTTAGACAGCACTTCTCCAGCCTGGTAACTTGGGATGTGACCTCAGTAGCACAGGCACCATTTCCTTGAAGCTGTTGTTGCTTCCTTCCTGAGATTGAGTTAAAATCTGAGCTCGGGATGGGGTGGAGAGAGGTGACAGGGCTGCCAGTGGCCAAGCCAGAGGGAGCCCAGAGCCCACGCGTCCCCCGGGGCTGCGGGAGGAGTACCGGGAGCAGGCAGGAGCCTGGACTGCAGCTGGGATGGGTCCATCTGCACTGCTTTGGGTAGGGACCAGGCAATTGTTTGTATTTGAATAAAGGCTTAATTGTGACTTGAAATGTCCCAACTGCTTTCTTAAAGAAAAGCAAACAAAACTGGAGAACAACGGGCTGGAGTTACAGGGGGTTTTGGAACTGCTTGCCAAAAAGCTGTGCTTCCTGTCTCCTGTAGTCCGGTGGTTATGAAGTTCAGACCAGAGCTTTGGCTTCGAATCCTGTCTCTGCCAGCTCGGGATGAAGGGCCTGGAGGGTGGGGATGGCACGGGAGCAGAGGGGGCTCTTTAAGTCCATGGTTCCTCCATGTGCCCCTGAAATGACTGAGGGGTCCGTCTTGCTCTCTGCTAGTGTCTCGGCTCCGCGCTGGCTGATGACGGGGCGCAGGGATGGCAGGGCATGTGGCACGGCGTGTGGCACGGGACAGAGCCCTCGGCAGGCCTGTTCTCTGCCAGCTCCTTGGGAAGATGGAGGAGGTGGCAGAGGCTGACCTGGCAGGGGAGCGTCCCTGGTGTGCTGCTGCCACCTGGTGCCACCAGCTGCCCCCAGCCTCTTGGCTGCTTCTCTGGCAGAACAAGGGATTTCTCTGCCACAGCCTTGGTAAGGGGAAGGAGATGGTCTGGAGTAATGTGTGCCAACGGTCCTTGCTCTGTGGGGCGTGAGGCTTCCTTAGCAGTTACTGGTTTCCCCTTGTAATTCTGATTTCACTGTTGTGAATGTGAAGAGCGGAGTCAGCTGGCAGGCGGGCTTGCTGCTGAAATTAATTATGCTTAAAATCATTGCAGTGATGGATAGCAGTGCTCGTTAAGGGACTGGCAAAGCGCTGGGCTGTGTTCCCTTCCCTCATAATCTTGCACACATTGATGACATCTGGGTGGCACTGCTGGACCCTTCTTGCTGTAGGTGTCCTATGAGCTGGAGTCCATCAGTCTGTCTGGCCATGCACATGGCCTAAGCTCATTTCTGGCTCCTCTCTGTATCCATCTCTCCTGACTCCTGTCTGAGTGGGACGTGGCAGGGTCACCTTGGCAGAAGAAAGGATGGGATGGAGACGGTGGTGAAGTGGTCCTACATCTTTGGTACACAAGGGGTCTCCCCCTTCACTCTTCCACAAACCAAGTTATCATTAGGCCGCTTTGCCATAGTCCCCAGGCTGAGCTGTTCCTGGGCCTGAGGCGCAGAGATGGGTGGCAGGTCTTCACTGCGTGCTTCTATCTGGCCCAGCCTATTGAGTTAGGCATTTTTCGAATTCTGGTGGTATTTTCCTCCCCCGAGCTCTAGTCTTGTTTGCCCATTTCTCCCTCTGGCTCTCTCCACACCCTCTTCTGCATTCCTACATCCTTTCTTCCACGGCTGCTGCTTTTGCTGTTTCTCCCACCCTCGGCAGCGCTCCCTTCTACACTGTCCATCCCTTGCAGCGCTCGAGGGCCAGGCTGCCTGCAGTGGGGTGGGCTTAAGGCTTGTGGGGCTGCTCTGTTCCCTGCTGAACACGAGCTTGGCTTTGTAGGGCCTTAAGCCTGTGGCTGCTCCAGGCACAACTCTGACTTCTCCAGTCTTCTGTCCCCTTCCTTTTTACTGCAGAGGGAAAAAGGCAAAACACTGTGTCACCGTCCCCTTGTCCCTCCCTGTGTTTCACTCTTCTCTTTTCCCTGCCCAGGCACACATTCTCCTCTGGTTTGTCGTTTTCCTTCCGACCTCATCCTGTCTCTTCCTCCCCGTTGCACCTTTCCTATTCCCCCTTGTTCTCAATTTCTCACCTGCCTTTGACTCCTTCCCCATGCTGTAGTATCTCCCTCCTTAAAGGCAAAGCTTGTCTCTGCTCCTGCTCACCTCCCGTGGCTGACTTTTCCCCACTTTCATGGTAAGTTCCAGTATGTGGCCCATTCAGACCAAAGTCCATCCCCTCCTCACCCTGCCTTAGCTGCTCTACTAGAACTGCTGGTGCAAAACCCTTGAGCTTGGCAAAATCTCCCAATTATCATAGAATAGTTGGGGTTGGAAGGAACCTTAAAGATCATTGAATTCTAACCCCCCTGCCCTGGGCAGGGACACCTCCCACCACACCAGGTTGCTCCAAGCCCCCTCCAACCTGCCCTTGAACCCCTCCAGGGATGGGGCAGCCACAGCTTCTCTGGGCAACCTGGGCCAGGCTCTCACCACCCTCACACCAAAGAAGTTCTTCCTGAGATCTCATCTCAATCTCCCCTCGCTGTGTCAAACCTTTCCCCCTCGTCCTATGGCTCCCCTCCCTGACCAAGAGTCCCTCCCCTTCTCTCCTGTAGCCCATTTAGGGACTGGAACAGTGCTATAAGGTCTCCCCAGAGCTTCTCTACTCCAGGCTGAACAACCCTAAAATCCTTACCCCTTTCACTGTGTGGCAGTTGTGCTCCTGAAATCCCTTCCCTGAACTCGCCCTGCCCGTTCCCTCCCTCCCTCTGCTGCTCCTTCAGCATTTCCTCAGGGATCTGCTCCCCAGCGGGGCTCTAGTTTCCATCCTCCCGTGCCTCTGTACTCTCTGTAATCGTACCCACGCGTGCATTCTGCCTCCCTCCTCTGCAGCTGGCACATGCGGCTCCAGTTTCTCTCCTCCTCGATGCCCAGCTGTCAGTCCAGAGGGATGGATAACCTGTTCCCATGTCACCTGTGTGACTGTCACCGGTACTGGCTCAGAGCAAGGCCTCTGACATCTGCACTGCACAGCTGTGTCACTTTGGACTGAGAATGTGCATGTGGACTAGCAACACACTAGCCAAATCGGGGTATGTTTTGGGGCCAAAAGGTGAATTTCTCCTGTAGGATAATGCTGTGTGGTCAGGAGCGTTTCTGGCTGCGGCAGCTCTCTCTGGTCTCTCTGCCATTCTGCAAAGAGCTGCTGTATGTGTCCCGGTCCGATCTCTCGGGTGCAATCCTGTGTTTGATGTTCCTGCTTTGAATGCAAGAGGAGCCTAATCAGTCTTCAAAGAGGTTTTTAAATAGGAAGGAAAACACTTTCTGGGCATTTTAATCCCAAACTGACTCTTAGATTGGACAGGCAGGAAGGTTTGCAGGCCGTTACCCTCTCCCAGCTGCCATGGTGGCTGTGGGGAAGCCAGGGCGGTTCAGCTCTTGGCAGGACGTGGTTCTGTGCCACAGGCTGAGAGAGTTGATGCCCGTGTCTTGGTCCTTGTTGGTCTGAGACCGTCAACCATCACCTGGTACTTGGGATGGGTAATGCCTGTGTGGCATTGGGGTGCCCCCCTCTCCTGGGGGAACACCCTTTCCCCTCCTGGTATCTCGCAGGAGGTTGATGTTGGGTGTGTGAGATGCTCTGTAACCCTGAGCCACCCATCTCCTCGGGAAGAGCAGCCAGAGCTGGGGTGTGCCGAGGGCATCACGGGCAGCTCTGCTTACTCACAGGCCTGTCGGGATTCATGTATTCAGATCTGGACAAAAAATAGGATTTGATCCATTTTAAGCACTCTAAGCAGTAAAAAGGCCAGCTTTTTTTCATAAGCTTGATGGAATTTATCCAATTCTGAAACTTCATCTACCAGTAATTGGATTGAGTTATATCCTTGTCAGCAGAGTTGCCTGGAGCTGCCTATACTTTGCATAAATACTTAAACATATTGAGCAAGTCTTCTCTTTAATGTTGGGGTTTTTTTTTGGTTTTTTTTTTAAGCTGCATATGGGAGCTTGTTTTTTTGCTTTGGATCACTGGATGAGTTTTGTCTTTCTGCTTCAAACTTGCTGTCTGAGCCTTGGCCACCCGGAGGCAGTTGTAGCCATGGCCCAGCAGCGCTGGGGACAGAAACGCCGTCAATTCACTGCCTCTGCTGTTTATGACTTTGCTGTATCAGTGCAGTAGACTTTTTGCCTGCTCCTTGTTGGGGCAGCTCGTGTGGAGGTGACTGTGAGGTCCTGTGAGGTCCAGGGCCTGGGAAACAGCAGCCCTTCGTCCCGTGGGTAGTTCTGGGTCTCTGAACTCGTACCTCGCCTCTGGTCGTACCCGTCTGCAGTTCAATGACGATCGCTGAGCGCTGCGGAGCAATCTGAATACTTTGGCAACTTGTCATCGTCATCTGCTGACATTCTGAAGCTCTGGTAGCCCAAGCTTTTCTTTTAATAGTTATTCATCAGTAAAAGCCTTTGTGTTGTTGAAGACCAGCTGGTAGCGGCCTTCATTAGAAAGAGCCCTCGGACCTGTAATTTTGCTTAAAATAACAAAGACCATCCCGTACAATCTGCTTTGCATGTAACTATGTGGTCTGACAATTATATTTTTAGCCTCTAATTAGTTGAGAGGCTTGAGATGGCTGTTCTGTTTCATTTGGGATCAAAATAAGGCTAATGGGGTTCCTGGTTGTTTCTTCTAACATCTCCCGTTTAATATTAGGGCTTGTTTTTTCCCCATTAAGCACATCAGGACTAACTCTACTATTTTAGCTGAAATTAAAATGAAATCACTGCCTGGGGCAGGCACTGAGCACAGAGAGCTTCGCTCCAACTGCAAACAATTGGTGAAGTTTTATAAGCAATTAAAACCGAGCCTGGTAGCGGGGAGCTGCCAGAGAGGCCACCCACCTCGCCGGGTGCGCACCAAGAGCCGTGTCCCAGCAGCGCTAACGAGGCTGGAAGCCATCATGGGCACTTGCTGTGTTTCCCACCTTTCCAAAGCTCCATGTGTGCATCCGAAATACCCCCACGTGCCCCGACAGCATCCTCCCTCCTTCCTGAGGGGCCCCGCTCCCTGCAGTGTGCGGATGGCAGCCATGGCAGGGACCAGCCGTGACATTCCTCATCATTCAGCGTTCCCTAAGCCCCGCTTGCCATCGTTAATCAAGCTGTGCTGAAGGCAGGGCTATTAAGCTTTTCACAAGGTTTTCTGTGAGGCTCCTGTAAAAACACGCTGATGAAGCAGCAATACGCTTTCCTGGCACCTCCGCAAAACACAGAGAGAGTAAACGTTTCTTCTGATTTTTTGACAGCCTCATTCTTTGCTTGGAGAGTCGAGTTTTCCAGCGCACGTACGGTTTGTATCGCACCTTGCCTTGGCTGGTGGCTGAGGGGCAGCCCCCAGGTGTGTGAGTCCGGAGCTGCAGCCCAGAAAATGGAGAGGAGTCACGGATGGGGTGGGGGGTGTCTGGCCGGGGTGGGGGGTGAGGGTCCCGGAGGGGGACGGCGGGTCCAGCTCTGCGGGCAGGACTCTGCTGTCCCGGCTCTTCCCTCGCAGCCCCCGTGTCTCTGTCGGCATCTGCAGGAAGCAGGGCAGGGGTTTCCAGGCGCTGCTTCCGTCCCCGGCACTCTGTTTTGCCCTGGGAGAGGCAGAGCTCCCTGGAGGAATTAACACGGTTGCCTAACGAAGTGTGCAGTAACAAGCTGAGTCACATAGGCAAGAGGCTGGGGGAGAGCAAACTGAGGGTTTTACGAGTGTTCTCAACCCTGACACTTCCTTATTATCTGAGGATTTGGCTCTGAGATTTATAGTTCCAGGGTAGGATACAGGCTATAAAAATGCTTAAGTGAAGCGAGTTATTTTCTCTACCTCCCCCAGCCCCGGTGTGTCAGATGTCACCCCCCTGGCCTCGTCAGCAGGACCAGCACCGGTGGCACCGTCCCACGCCTCCCCCAGCCAAGCAGTGGGGAGGGCAGCGGGCTGCCAGCTTTGTGCCTCCTGCACAGAAACTGTCCCTTGAGCAGCCGCAAGGCCACACGGGTGGCTCCTGCAGGAGAGGTGGCAGATGCCAGCCCGGAGAGGTGACACAGGGCAGCTCCGTCCTCCCTCCCCGGGGCTGGGGTCACAGAGGCAGAGCCGGGAGCTGGTTGAACACAGCAGCAGAAGGACCATGGCCAGCCCTGGAGCAGGGGATGCCTTTGGAATGAGCCCGTGGAGCTGCACCAGTGCACAGGCAACGCCACCCGCAGACGTGTATATTCGGGTAGTGCTGGAGGTCCTTGGTGGGACGAGCAGCACTTGGAGTTTTTGTGGTATCTCCTGGCTTCCTTCACCCCATAAATCCTCAGGAGCTGCTTCATGGCTGCCTGGGGGAGGAGGAGGAGGAGGAAGGCCTGGGGCAGAGGAACATTCCTGCCGGCTGAGCTAAGGCGCTGCGGAGCCCCGGCCTCCCTGGCCCGCCTTTCCCTGGGCAAGTGGCTGGGGAGAGCAGAGCAGCCAGGGGTGGGAGCGAGGAGGAACATCCTCAGACGTGACGTAGCCAAAGAGAGTCGCAGTTTCTAGTGATTACCGACTTCTCCTACAAGGAAGGAAGTGAGAAACTGAAGTAGCCATTAGCAATGATTCAATAAGTTGGTACAGACTGTACTGCAGGAAAAGTACGCGTGTGTCATTTGGTGTTATCAATAATTCAGGTATCTTCAGACTAGTGACAAAGCAGACTTAACATTTTACTTCTCGTGCTAATTGTGCTTTTCACCTAATTTGTAAGTCACCAGTTGGCAGCGGCTCTTCCCAGTGGCGTGGTGAGCTGCTACTAGATTATTTTTTTTTCTATACATCAAGTCTGGTAAGCGTGATCATTTTTTGTAAGTAGTGGAAAAAAGGCTTTTATAGTTGAAAAGAGCCAGTCTGGATCTGGGTTTGAAGGGAGATACCACAGTATTTGACTTTTTCTGTTTTTCTAGCAAAAAAGTTAATTCCCATTGTGGGTTTTTTCTTATTTTCCTGGAACTTGGTGATCTGCTTTTCGATGTCAGATAATACAGCGCACAGGTTTTGAATCCTTCCTGAACTCCCATTCCTTTCTCCTGTCCTTTCTCATTGAGTGCATGGCAGGACAGGAGAAATTAACTGAGAGTCCAAGGGTAATTATCGCTGGCTGGGGGTGCAGCCGGGCTCCCTGCCGTGAGGGGCTGGGGGAGCTGGGGGCTGCGTGTGCTGCTGGCTCACGGTGAAGGTCACATCTCAAAAATGACTCCTTAGTGCTGGTGTTCCGCTTGTCCTTGTGACGTGTGGGTGTCAAACGCATTATTAATGAATTATTATAAACAAATTAAGTATTCTGGGCTGGGAGAGAAATCTCTGAGTGGAAGGAAAGCCTTGAGTAGCTTCTCCAAAACTCTTCTGGCGCCGACCCCGTTCCTCAGCAGCGGAAGGAGGGGTAATTCTCAGCTGAGGTATGTTGTGTGAGACGTTTAGACAATCTCCAATTCCACATTTGTTGACATTTGTATTACATCTAAGGAGGAAAAAGGTTAAAATAAGTGGCGGCAAAACTTACTGAAGAGCTTGAGCATTCCTGGAGCTTTGGTGTGCTACAGGCTGCTGGTGGCTGGCAGAAATCAGGTGGAGTTGATGAAGCCTCAGCCATCTTCAGGCTACACTTAAATGCTGAACATCCCCACTTAAAACGTTGTTACTTTTAAAAATGGTTGGGACACGCGTGCAGGTTTCCATGTTGCAGTGAGGGGGCTGCACAGTCAGGTGAGGGGCACGGGGGGCGGGAGGGCACAGAGCAGCTGCCAACCCGTTTCCGAAGGCAGTGCTTAATTGTGTGTAATTCCGTCCCCTGCTGGGGCTGGAGGAGCAGACCAGGGGGCAGAACTCGGACAGAGGAGAGAGACGTTGGTGATCAAATCATCCCATGTCGGAGACATCTGAAAGCCTTGAGGAAGCATCTCTTCCTCCCTGGAAATCCCAGGATCACCTTGGGACCATCCAGTGCTATTGGAAAGGACATTCTCAGAGCAGGACTCTGCTCAAGCCTTGCTGCCTGGCTGTCTCCTGCTAGCGGGGACAAAGCCAGCAGAAGGGGCTGCTGGTTTTTGCATGGCACTTTGAGCTCTTGCATCCTGCCCTACCTCCTAGGAAGGACGAGATTTGATTTTAGAGATTATTTCCTCCCAAAACCACAGCGATCTTCTCCAAGCACTGGAGTTTCGTATGAGCAAGGATCCTCCCCGTGTCCTTGAACCGTAATGGCTGAGTCTGTCTTCCTTCAGCCCCCTTCTGCTGCCCCGGGGGGTGTTTTACACCTCTGGGGTACTGGTCCGTGTGTGCTGGTGGTTAACAAGCCCTGCGTGTCGTGCCTGACCAAAGGGATTTGGTGTCTCCCCTGTGGTGCTGGGTCTAAATTCCAACAGGTCTCAAAAGGGCACAAAACATGTTGGCAGTGATAGGAACAGGGTGCTGGCCTCGCGGGCTACAGAGTTTTTCCCCCTTTATGTTCATGCTGAAGTATCATTCCTGTTGACCTAAACTTCTGCTCTGGGTTGTCTCTTCTTTGCTGCAGGTGAGACTAGTGGAAGGACCGAGCTGTGATTGAACCAGGAGATTTTGGAGGGTGTCTGAGGATGGTGAGTATCTGTTCTAATCTGCCACTGTCTTCTGCGGGTGGTTTTGTTCTGTCTTTGTGTGTCCAGATTTTGTACAGCTGCTAAATCTATGAGATTAAATACAAGAAAGGGAAATAAGAGCACTATAGTATTGTGTATTATACATAATAATATCATACAGAGGACTTTTATTACTGTGGCTGTTGGTAGGGTAGGTTTACCCCTAAACTTGTTACTGGAACATACTGGGGGAAAGAAAGTTAATAAGACTGGAATCCCCTTTTGCCTCCTTGGACTGCTGACATAGTCATCCAGGTTTTGTGCTTTACTGATTTATTTTAGCTTTAAAAGTTAATGCTGGGATTTCTCATTCTGTTCCTCTGTCACCTCTCAATGAAGATTTAAGACCATGTTAATAATGTGTTCTGGTGCCACCAAAGTAGCAGAAATTTCACAATAATTAGTCACAGAAAAATATGGTGTAAAAGAATCTGGAAAGAGGTTGGTATAGAGGTTGGTGCTGGTCTCTTCTCACAGGTAATTAGTGACAGAACGAGAGGGAACGGCTTCAAGCTCCAACAGGGGAGGTTTAGATTGAACATTAGGAAGGAATTTTTCACGGAAAGAGTGGTCGGGCATTGGAACAGGCTGCCCAGGGAGGGGGTGGAGTCACCATCCCTGGCTGTGTTTAAGGGCCGTTTAGATGCAGTACTGAGGGACATGGTGTAGGGGAGGACTTTGTAGAGTAGGGGAGATGGTTGGACTCGATGATCCCAAGGGTCTCTTCCAACCTCAATGATGGTATGATTCTATGAAAGACTGAAACACGGCCAAAGCAGCCAGATTGCTGATAAACTCGGGTAAAGTGCCTCTAATGCCTCCAGCAAGAAATAACCCAACATCTGCGGGATCTGATGGGAGGAAGAAAGTTGGAGAGCAGGAATGTTGGAAGATACACTGAAAACATCGTTGGGGCGTAGTTTGAATCAGGGTTAGAAGGTGACAGGGTGCTCTGCAGATGGGGCTGTGGGTGGGCAGGAGCCAGGTGTTGCTGCAGTAACACGGTGTCAGCGTCAGCATCGGGCTCGCCTCTGCCAGAAACATATTGTTGTGCTGGAAGGAGTGCAGGGAAGAGCGGCAGAAACAGTCAAAGGGCTGGAAATTCAAATTGAGGACATGAAAAATTAGGTTAAACATGTTAAAAAAAAAGACTGCTGGAGGAAATAGTGACGTCTCCTGTGGGATTGTCCCCATGTGATCTATGAGCAACTGGAATAGAAACGGAAACGTGCTCTCTGCATTAATTGAACTGTCAGCTCTGGCAGTCGTGCACGCAGTGTTTTTGGTGTAGTCCCTGTCCTCTCTGGTTTGGCTTCAACATCTCATGCTTTCTGTTGGAAGAGCTTCTTGCTGCGCCTTAGGTTGAGGGGTGGGCTCTTGCGGGGAGAGATGAAGGTATGGCCATGTTGCTATGGGTCTTACGCTTCAAGTTGGAATTACCCTGGTGTCACACTGGAAGTGTGAAAAACCCAACAACTCTGTATGAGACTGAGCTGAGACTGATGCAGATGTATCCAGGTATGAATGGGGAAAAAAAAAAAGTCAATGAACACATGGAAAATCCATCAAAAGCCTCTCCAGGTAACGTGGAAAGGCCAGGCTGGGTCCACTGAAAGCCCCATTGACAGGGGTCACCGGTGGATGCTGCAGGGAGAGCCTGGGGTGACATCTCTCTGGTACACCCCCACCTGTGAGGATCTGCAGCTCAGCGACTTGTTAACCTAGAAACATTTTATTGGTGTTTTGTGAGCCCTTGGTAGAATTTTCTTCCGTGAGTTCACGTGGCTGCTTACTAAAGCCAGGCAAAGATGGGCAGCTGTGACTCGTTGCGGCAAAGGGCTGGGCTGCCGGGCTGCGGGGGGCAACCCCTCCTGCTTTATGTTTGAACCTGTCCCACATTGTTTTAGTTGATGGACCCCAGTTCTTGTATTGGGAGTACTGGTGAGGTGTGAGCATCTCCATGCCTTTCGGGATTCTGTAGACCTCTCACATTCCCATTGGACATCTGAAGAGCTCCAGTCTATAGAGAAGCCATCTGTAATCCTTGTCACCCCTCTCTGGACCAATATTTTTGGGGTACGTAGGCTGGAACTTTGGACTTAGTAAACCATGGAAGCTTTTCCTTTTCACTGGGCTCCTTTCCTGTGTAGGGAGGCTTATCCTGACCCACTCTGCCCCCCTCCTTAGTTGTAACCACAGATGGTTACAACATCTTCTAGACTAAAGGGTCTTCTGCTCCTTTTGAATACCTGAAGATGATTTTACAGTTTCAGAGGACCTTCTGAAAAGGATTTATGGGGTTTTGATATTTTATCAAAATGTTCCTTCGATTTCTTTAAAATTATTTTTCCCTTTTGGGAGAATAAAAACCCTCTAACCAACCAACAACAGCCCCACACCCCTCCCCTACTGTTTTGGGAAGTCTAGGCTTTTTGTCCCCCATGGCAAGGGAGAGAAAGCCACTTCAAATTGTGAGTTGTATAAATAAGCACTTGCCTCCACCTACCTCCCGGAGCTCCTGTCAGCAGCTGGAGGCAGAGCTGATGGAAGCTCTTGACAACCTCCTTTGAGTCCTTTTGTGACCCCTCTGGAGGGCTGTGAGTTCGGCGTGAGACGCCGGTGTGCCGGGAGGGATGGAGGTCGGGCGCTGGCCAATGGGTGCTCCGTGGTTGTCTGCTAACCCATGGGTGCTTCAGGGCTGGCCTTGAAGCAGCTGCTTGGAAGGCTGGCTGGAAACCCTGCTCCCTGCAGGCATGCTGAGTGCTGAGTTAATTACCCGTGGCCTCGGCAGTCAGAGGGCACAGCACTGATGTCCTCTGCTCAGCAGGGGCCTGCCCAAGAGCTTCTCCCTTTCTCAGCAGCACCCCAAACATGGATCACTGGCTGCTCTCCCCTCTCTGCCGCCACGAGCCCTTGGGCTAGTGTTGGTTAAGAGCTTTCTTGCTTTGGTTGTAGGACTCCTAATTTCTTCCCCAAGGACTGACTGCTGATGGAAATGACCTTGAAGATAGCAGTAGTGGTGCTTTAATCCTTAACTCTGGCTCATGGAAATCCTAATGAGCACCTGGAGCCTTAATACATGAGTTAAAGCTCCCCTGGAGTAAGTTAGTGCAGCTGCTCTGCCGCAGCTCAGGGCTCAGCTCTTCCGGCACAGCGGCATTCCCTCCTCTTACTGCTGGGGATACCGGGACTGCCGACAACTGGATTTCCACCATGGCTCGTACCCTTTGGAGGGGACCATGACTGATAGTCCAGGCAGGGCTTTGCAGGTCAGCCATCTCTTGTTCCCTCTTGCTGGCGTACAGAGTTGATAGCCCTGAGCTTCTGTCCTTTCATCCCCCTTCTCAAAGGCTTCTTGCTTCATATTTCTGTTACATGCTCACCTCTGGGTGCCTTTCTGACCAGACACTAAATGTGGTATTACAGATCTATAAGCTCTTCTGTCATTCTGTAAAGATGAAAAGGTAGCACTCACCATCCCAGTCCTGATTTCCAGGTTATAAAATAGTAACTTCTCTTCATGCAAATTTAGGGGGTTATTTCTGGGAGGCCACCTCGGTGGCTCAGCAGCCTTTCAGTTCACCCAAGGACCTCTTTAGGCTTTGAGGAAATGGACTATTTTTGTAAAGGGACCTGAAACAAGTCTTGTGAGGAGCAACTGAGGGAGCTGGGGGTGTTCAGCCTGGAGAAAAGGAGGCTGAGGGGAGACCTTCTCACTCTCTACAACTCCCTGAAAGGAGGGTGTAGCCAGGGGGGGAATTGGTCTCTTCTCTCAAGGAACAACCAATGGGACAAGAGGAAATGGCCTCAGGTGGTGCCAGGGGATGTTTAGGATGGATACTGGGAAAAATTTCTTCACTGGAAGGGTTGTCAAGCCTTGGCAGAGGCTGCCCAGGGCAGTGGTGGAGTCCCCATCCCTGGAGGGATTTAAAAGCCGGGCAGACGTGGTGCTGAGGGACATGGGTCAGTGGTGGCTTTGGCAGTACCAGGTTGATGGTTGGACTCTGTGATCTTGGAGGTCCCTTCCAACCCCAACAATTCTATGCTAATACAGAGAAGGGATGGAAGTGGTGCCCTCTGCCTAGTGAAAGAGTATTTACAGTAGCCTTATTTGTGGTGCCAAACGGAAATGGAAGGTAGCAATGTTTCAGGGTTGGAAAGGGAACACCTGTACTCAGAAGTCCGAGTCCGCTGTCCTGGGCAGGGGCACCTCCCTGCAGAGGACAGGACCAGTACTCTCGCCCTTTGGCTTCTTGCTTCCACCTCTTGGTGAGTGCAAGACCCGCCTGTATTTCAGGAGGGGTGGGCATTAGCTGTGCTTTGAACCACTCTCTCCGTGTCCTGCAGAAACCTGGGCTCACCCTTGATTATAAAGATGCTGTTCAGGGTGTTGACTGGCTCCAGGCCCCGAGAGAGATTGCAGCATCTCGGTGGCTTGTCCTGTGCTCCCAGTTCCCTGGGGGTGGGTTCCCGGGGCATGTGGGACCAGATGGCAGCTCACCCACATGCTGGGTTCCCAACGCACGCAGGCACATCTCCGTAGGGAATATCATTTCCCTCGGTGGGTGCAGGGTGGCCCCTTGAGCACCAGCCCTGTCTTTGCAAAGCGTGCATTGCTACTGGGAGGAATAAGGGTTAATTACTGCCAACTGGCCTGAGGAACATGCTGCCCATGTTCTGTTCGCCTCCTCTCTTCCTCAAAGTATGGTGAGACCTTTAGGATTGTTGTGATTGTGAGAAAACGAGGGAGGTTTCTCTCTTCCCCCTTCATGAACGTGTGTGACACTCAGAAGAGCCCGGTTACGTGAAAATAACCCTGTCTTCCTTGCTCAGGCTGGTGGTGGTTAGTGTTAATGGAGCAAGTACCAGCTGTTCAGGCGGGGAGGCATCTGAGGTGGCATTTAGGACATCCCTGCAGCTAAGCCAGCTAAACCAGGCTGCCAGCACTCGCCATACCTGCTCCAGGCCACCCAGGCTGCCCGGCACCAGGCGGGCTCACTGCCCACCCCTCTTGGCTTCCTCTGGCTGATTGCATGGAAAGGAGAGCAGGTATTTTGGGAGCGGTTGGAGGAAGAGGTGAGAGCGGTGGAGTTCGGGTCTGGTTCCTCCTGAAACTCCTTGAGGCTCTGAGACGGTGCTGAACTTCAGGGTAGGGTCTACTTCTGCTCTGCCCCAGGCTCAGCTCTCGGGCAGAAGTTTCTAAGCCGCGTGTGAGCCTTTTTCTAAAGTTAAAAGTGCAAAAGTATTTCAGCAAAAGCAGGAGAAGATCTATTTGTGGATGTTCAGGTCAGCTTAGGTTGGAAATTTAAAGTAATGATCTGTTGAGCAATCTTTTAACTCTGCACGGCTGCAGCTTAGGGTTACAAAGGTCCTTCTGCAACTCGAGCTGAAACCGTTCCCGTGCCAGGCCCTGGACCGAGCACGCGTCCTGGAAATCTCCCCGTGGGTCGGAGCAGAGCTCTCACCTGCCCTGCCTGTGCTTTTGTGTGTTATAAACACTGACCACGTATTGTATGTACTTAACATGTTAAATAGCGACGTGCCAAAGAGACTTCTGTGCTTCAGCCATTACCCACAGCCCTGCTGTGTTGCTTTTCTCCTGATGCATGACGGGGGGAAAAAAAAAATCAGTCTATTGGTCTAAAAAAAAAAAATATTGGTTCTTTAGTCTTGGTTTTCTTGGTCTAACATAGCTACGCTTTTTTTCCAGTATAAAAAGTTCCTTCCATCTTCTGCTCTGGTTTCTCAG
This sequence comes from Calidris pugnax, assembly GCF_001431845.1. Lineage (NCBI taxonomy): Eukaryota > Metazoa > Chordata > Aves > Charadriiformes > Scolopacidae > Calidris > Calidris pugnax. The sequence continues at coordinate 9,318,542 of NW_015090977.1, forward strand.
CAAACCCCTGGCATTCACCCCAGAGGGGAACCTGTGGGGAGCAGGACACCTCTCCTGCCACTCCGGTTTGGCCAAGACAAATCTGTAGCATCGTCCATAATCTTCTTCATAACCCGCTGTTCTCCTTCCATTGACTTTGTGATACAAACGTGTTTGGTTTGTGGGTGCCCTGAGGCTGGGCAGTGCCTGACGTTGGCCCACCCTGCACCATGGAGGTGGAGCGGGACGGAGCCGAGGTGGTGATGGGATTTCTGTCTCCTGGCGTGGTTGCATTTTCTTCTAGGGCTTTTGTCCTGACTGGTGAAGCCTGTGTGAGGGTGGGCTGTGGGGTGGTTGCTGTGTTTGGCTTCTCAGCCAGGGAGTTCCCTGAAGGGCTTCCTGCGTGGGCACAGCGGGCAGCAGATCTGGGTGCTGCAAAGCTGTCTCTTGCTCAAAACAGCTCTGAATAATCTAACCCTTAAGGATTTTGTGGAGAAACATTCAAGTGTTTTCTCTGACTTGAGGAAAACCTTTTGAGATGCTGTTGGTATCACTAGGTAGAGCTGTCTGCGGTGGCCTTAGGGCAACCGCATCTAAAAGGAGCTTAATGGCTGCAGGCTGTGCGCTGGTTTGATGGCCCAGGAGCAAGAAGCTGGTACAATTTGGGCACAATAGTTCAGCCTGGGCCTTGGAGGATTAATGAAGGGCCGAGGTTTAATTTTGCATTTTAACAAAGATTCTTACTCTGGCTCAGTGGTGGGAGTTGGAGGAGCTGAGTGGCAGCTGGTGATGAAAATGGAGATGGCACTGCCCAGGAGGCTTCTGGGCAGCTCGCTGGTTGCTCATGGACTTGACGAAGAACAGGTAGTAAAAGGCCAGCTCCTGGGGGCAGGGCGCTGGGTATTCTGCTAAACCAGGGTGGCTGAAATCTCCTGCGGGAGCCAACCCCCCAGGGGTCAGTGAGGGGAGTGGGGCCAAGCTCCAGGTGCTGGTGGGAGCCGGAGACACCCAGCTACGCCCCACACTCACCTCAGATCCTGGGAAGGAGAACTTTATTGACCATTAATGGGCCAACATTAATGGTATGAGCTTCAACAAGACCAAGTGCCAGGTCCTGCACTTGGGCCACAACAGCCCCACGCATCGGTACAGGCTTGGGGAAGTGTGGCTGGAGCTGCCTGGAAGAAAAGGACTTGGGGTTCTAGTTGACAAGCAGCTGAATATGAGCCAGCAGTGTGCCCAGGGGGGCAAGAAAGCCAATGGCATCCTGGCTTGTATGAGAAATAGTGTGACCAGCAGAAGTAGGGAGGTGATTGTCCCCCTGTACTCGGCACTGGTGAGGCCACACCTGGAGTGTTGTGTCCAGTTTTGGCACCTCAATCCAAGAGAGATCTGGAGGTGCTGGAGCGGGGGCAGAGGAGGGCAACGGAGCTGGTGAAGGGCCTGGAGAACAAATCCTACGAAGAGCGATTGAAGGAGCTGGGACTGTTTAGTTTGAGGAAGAGGAGGCTGAGGGGAGACCTCATCACTCTCTACAACTGCTTGAAAGGACACTGTAGAGAGGTTGGTGCTGGTCTCTTCTCACAGGTAATTAGCGATAGAACAAGAGAATATGGCTTCAAGCTCCAACAGGGTAGGTTTAAACTGAACATTAGGAAAGAGTTTTTCACAGAAAGAGTGGTCAGAGATTGGAATAGGCTGCCCAGGGAGGGGCTTGAGTCGCCATCCTTGGATGTGTTTAAGAGTCATTTAGATGTGGTGTTGGGGGATATGGTGTAGGGGGGAACTTTGTAGGGTGGGGTTGATGGTTGGACTCGATGATCCCAAGGGTCTTTTCCAAACTGACTGATTCTATGACTTAAAGGCTGGGGAGTGTTCAGCAGCGAGAGAGCATCGGGGCAGCCCCTTTGTGCCCCCCTCCCTGGCCAGGCAGAGAGGACAGGGGGCTGCTGGAGGATCACAGGTGGAGCAGGATCCCAGCTGGGCACGGGGAAGCTCGGCCGGGGCGGAGGGCTCGGTGCCGGGGCACGGAGCCTCCTTGCGGCTATTGTTCCCGGTGGTCCCGCACCCGCCATCGGTGCGGCACAAGGCGGGGGCCGGTGACTCGTCTCCCGAGAAGCCGCTCCGCTCGGCCACTGGGCGAGGAAGGGGCTGCGTGGCCGGCATCCACCCCCGGGCGGGGTGATCCCTCCATCGCTCTCTCCATTTTCTGTCTCGCCTGTCGGGGAGACGCTCAGATGGCAGAGCCGGGCTCGGCGGCCTGGGGAGGGAGGTGGAGTCTGGCCGTCCTCCGCCCGCCCTCCCTCCATTGTCAGCGGCAGCCGGCGGTGGCGGCGGGCACCTGCTGGGGCCGCCGGTGGCAGGGATGCTCCTGCCCTTTGCGGCGGAGCGGGGAGGCTGCCGCAGTCCCCGCGCCGGGGTCTGGGAGCCGCTGCCGGCAGCAGCAGAGGGACGGAGGAAGGAGATGCTGCTTGCGCCTGCCCGGCCCTGCTGCCGCCTGGGGAAATGAACATGAGTCTGCCAGGCCGCGTCTCCTGCTCCATGCTCAACTGCTTTGTAAGTCCTGCTTTCCCTTCCCCCCCCTTCTCCTCCATGTAAGCCAGCTTCTCCCTCCAGCTCCCGTGCTGCCTTGGCTGCCCCGGATCAGGCCTGTCCTTGAGGCGGGGGCTGCGTTCGGATCCTCCTGCCCTGCATCTGCCCGGTCTGACGCGCGGCCCCCCCTGACACGGGGGATCCCCTTCTCTGCCTCCCACGTGCCGTGGTCCCCACCGGTGCCGTGCTGCTGTCCTGCCCGGGCCCAAGGGCACGGCGGGCTGAGTCGGCTGCAAGGCCCCGGCGAGGGTTCTGTGCCGTTCGGTGCCGTTCGTGCCACGCAGGCTCCGGCCGGTCCTTGCTTGGAGCTGGAAAATTACCGTGAGAGGGCAGGCAGCCCCAGGGGAGCCCTGTGCTCCCGCCATGGCTACGGCCTGCAGGGCAGGGGATGCAAGGGCCCCTCCTGTGCTGATGCTGCCAGGATGGTGCTGGGGGGGGGAGTCCTGAGCTCTGCATCTTCTATACCTTCGGGGAAAGGAGTTTCCTTGCTCAGAGGCAGATCTGATGCCCCTTTCTGCAGATTTCCCCCCCCCCCCCCCAAATGACTTCTGGCCAAATGGGCTCTGAGGGCATCAAGAGATGGGTGGCTTGTGAAGAGAGTGGGGTCCTGAGCCCTCTGCCCTGCTGATGCCCCCAGACAGGGCTGTGTTGGGAGGGGATGCTCAGCTGCCTGCCTGGCCCGTGCTGCAGGCGAGGAGGAGCTCAAGGGCACCCAGGCCGGCGGAGGGCTCGGGCTGCCCTGTTCCCGTTCTGGCTGCTCACTGGGATTTCTTTGCGAGCTGCAAAGTGGTGATGGGAGAGGAAGGACATCTCTGCTCCCTGCCCACTGCACCGGCACACAACACCCACCATCCCTTTGTGCTCTCCTGGGCTAGCACCTCAGTCTCGGAGCGAGCTGCTGGCAGGAGGGGCTACTGAACCCCCCGTGGTCTCCATCCCCATGCAGGCACCTGGTGAATGGGTGAGGAGGGGCAGCACCTTTGCCTCTGGCTGGGACTGATGCCGAGTTCGGTGCTGGCCACGAGCAATGTGTGCACAGGTACTGCTGCTACCGGGCCGGAGACGGGCTGCGGGCTCTGGCTGCCCTATTCCGGGGAGCACCCCAGGTACCAGGGGGTGCCAAGGTGGCTGTTGGCAACATGAGGGGATTCAGCATAATTTTAAATATAACTGTATAACTGACCCGAAAGGGTCAAGTTCTCATTTCTTCAGGTTGAAATTCAGGGTTCTGGCTTCAGTGACTTAACCAGAAAGATATTTCATTGTAAAATATTATTTAATGCTGGCAGAACAGAGTATTTCCTAAGAAATGCTGGAGCCTAGAGGAGCTGTAGTTAGAGAGCAAGAAGCACTTTGAGGAATGCGTTCCCACACCAAATACCCGGGCAAGTAGCACCGTCCTGGGCTCGCAGCAGGCGAGTGCCCTCAGCTGAGGGTCTGGGTGCTGCTCACCCGTGCAGGGAGATGGTGGTGTGGCAGAGCATGGGGTGAGGGCTGGACAAAAGAAGGACCCATGTTTTCATGAGTGACTGAGGATTCATGGGTCGCAAACTGAGACACTCTCTCCACTTTTCCTAGGATGGTGTGTCTGGGCTCCATGTCTCCTCTCAGACCACTTCTCTGAGGCCTCCATGGGCTTCCCAGGGTGTCTGTCTGAGCAGGTTGGGCACCTTCAGCTGCTCTGAGGACAAATGCCCTGCTTGGGTGCTGTCACCAGTCAGCGGCACGTGTTGGGTGCTCTTAGATGCCCTTGTTAAAGGGTTACGTTTCACACTTGCATATACTTCTGGAAAAGCTTCGGGCTCTTCCCAGATTTCTTGGGACCAACAGTGAAAATCATATTAAGATCATAGAGTCCAACCATCACCAAAATGAAAACTCCCCAAAGAACACAGTCCTTGTGATCATAAGAAGAGGAGTAGGTTAAAGCTGAACTGTAGATGGAAACCCTTTGTGTTAGGGAGTTTCTGCTGCAGTGCCATAGCGAAAGTAGCAGTGTAAATTTGTCATTTGACGTGACAAACTGCTGTCCCATGGGTCTGAGATCCTATGTGTGGTCAAGGTGTATCTTCTTGGCTTTCCAAGTACCACACACCTGGAAGGGACAGGACTTGGAGACCTGTTTCAGTCTGTCACTGAATCACTGGTGGGTAATTCTGCAATAGCAGGAGGAACTGCCGGGCTCCTGCAATGCAGAGAGCTCAGTCCAGAGGTGTTTCCATGCACAGGTCCAGGAGATCCCTATGGTCTTGGGGTGCCATGAGTATCCAGCAGTCTCGATTTTTGGCTTCTCATAAAAAATGCTGTCTGACGGTGTGTTTTGTTTGCAATGCAGGGTGAGGAGGGCCCTCCCAGTTTGGAGTATATCCAGGCCAAGGACTTGTTCCCCCCGAAAGAGCTTGTGAAGGAGGAAGAGTCATTGCAGGTAAGGAAGAGAACCGAATCTGTCCATTCTGGGCTGCGGCAGGCTGGACTGGGGCAGTGGGAAACCCGAGGGCAGTTCTCCAGCCCGGGATGGGTTCTGGCAGCAGCTGGTGGTGCTGTAGGTCACGCTTGGACCAGCGAGTCCTTCGTGTGCTTGGAGGCTGCTGAGGGCAACTCTTGGCCCTGGCCCTGCCTCCCCAGCCCTGCCAGGACACTGCAATTCCCACAGCATTGCCTCTGCTGCTTGGAAAGGATGGCTGGAGCGTGATTCACTAGAGCTGCCCTGGGCATTCCCTGCCTGTGCTGACAGTGAGAAATCGTGACGCTGCCTGCGGAGCTCTGCAGCAGGTAGACACTGTCTGGGACAGGTCGAACATCAGGGCCAGGCTGTGCTCTGCGTAGCTGTGGCGTTAATTGCGATGGATGATCTGGCCCTGATTCACATTGCTCCTGGCATTTTCCTGCTGCACAGCTGTTGGAAAGAGAAACCTCTGTGTGGTGCCAACCTCCTGCTGAAAAAGGCCCTTAAAGAGCCCCCTGTGCAGCAAGGGCAGTATTCTGAGCAGCAGGAGCCAAAGCCTCCTTCTGTTTCATAGAATGGTTTGGGTTGGACGGGACCATATAGACCATCCAGTGCCACCCCCTGCCCTGGGCAGGGACACCTCCCACCAGACCAGGTTGCTCCAAGACCCCTACAACCTGGCCTTGAATCCCTCCAGGGATGGGGCAGCCACAGCTTCTCTGGGCAACCTGGGCCAGGCTCTCACCACCCTCACACCAAAGAATTTCTTCCTGAGATCTCATCTCAATCTCCCCTCTTTCAGTGTCAAACCCTTTCCCCTCATCCTATGGCTCCCCTTCCTGATCACGAGTCCCTCCCCAGCTTTCCTGGAGCCCCTTTAGGTACTGGAAGAGGCTCTAAGGTCTCCCTGGAGCCTTCTCTTCTCCAGGCTTAACACTCCCAACTCTCTCAGCCTTGTCACCTCCTTTAACGTAGCCCACTGCCAGCTTGTCCCAGTGCTCATCATCCTCGTTGTACGTTACCGCTGCTGCTGCAGTGTTGGGATTTGCTCAGAGCAGTGTTGTGTCCGTAAACGGTGCTGATAAAAGCAAGGAGTGAAACATGGAGGAGCAAAGGCAGCCGGGCAGGGGCCATGGCTCGGATCTGTGGCCAGCAGGAGGTGAAGCCACTGAGCCCTTTCCGAGCTGGGACCACCGAGAGAAGAGAATCTGCTTTCGTCTTCTGTGTGGAGGACCGTTAAGTTCACCCCTCCCAAAGGGTGATTTGCCTTCAGTAAATTGTTATTCTCTTAATGCAAAGCCTAAAAGGACAAGTCTAAAAGGATGCCATCAGCTCAGTAACAGGCTGTGTTCAGGCACCTGTCAGGTTATTCCAGGATTTCCCTGTCAGTTCTTGCAGTTTTACCATCCCATTTCTAATCTGTCTTCCTTCTGTGGCTGTGTGAGAGAGCCACATAAGCAGGAGAAACATGTGCCAACTTAAAACAGCTCTGGCTATCATGCATAAATAAACTGCAGAAATAAAGAGTATATTCTCTTAATGTCAAATAATTAACATTTTTAAAGGGTTTTCAGACAGGTGCCAGTCTAAGGTTGTTATTTTCCTAGAAGTAACTTGAGAAGGAAGAGGTTGCTCATACAATTGTCACTTGCACGTGAAGTCTGAAATTCAATTTTTAGTCACCGTATACCCAAGCCATAGAAACAACTCGGTGATAAAGACAAGGCTGTCTGACGTGCACTAATTACAGTGTAATGAATTGGTTCCATCAGATGCCCTGTCTAGCAAGTGAACGGCTCTGGCTGAAATAATAATTCTTCGTGACCTTTTTTGCATAAATGATTACCAACATCACCTGGTGTAGGTGGCCTTCAGGGAAGAGTGAGGAGTTTACTTGGCTAAGGAAAAAGGGGGCTGGTGGACTTTAGGCTGTTCTGCCGCCTTTTTTTTTTTTTTTTTTTTTCTTTTAATACAAGAAAAGAAAGGTCACACTTGGCCACCTGCCAGGAGCCCCTGTTTTAAAAATAGCTACAGTGTGTCTGGGCCGATAGGGAAAACAGACAGACACTTGATTATCTGGATTTAAAAAAAAAAAATAATATTCTAATGCAGGTAACTTTAATGAAGTTTCCACAGTCGGGATATATCTTTATAGATAGAGATTACCTCTGAGCCTTATTAGCAGAAACTGGGCAAAGCTTTGATTTATTTCCTTACCTGGATTGGTACCAGTGGGTCTTGCAGTGCTGCTAGGAGCCCCCTTCATTTAAATGCTGCAGCAGGACTGCATATGGGACCCATCTCTTGGGGCAGAGGGCTCCGATCCTGTGGGCTCTGCCTGGAGCTGTGCAGAGCTCTCCCCAGCTCGGGTCTGAGCGGTGCCACACGTTGTGTCCTTCCTCACCCCACTCATGCCAGGGCTGTGTCCACCCTCTCTTAAAAGCAGGGACCATAAAGCCCTCTGTCCCCATGCAGCACCCTCGGGGCCAGATGGTGTTTGAGGTCACATCTCTCCTGGACAAGCAGTTGTCCATCGGGAGGTGTCCAGTGGTTCCCAAGGTATCCTTGAAAGAAAGTCCACCACATGGGGCTGGGCTGTTGGTGGTCCCCGCTCTTGGTGCACAACGAGCACGTTGCTGTGCTTGATTTCCCAGAGGAGATGTGCCCCAGGGGCAGTTGGAAGAGCGGTTTGTGGTATTTACAGTGCACAAAGTCTGTCCTGAACCAGTGCTGTCTCCCTTCCAGGTCCCATTCACCGTGTTGCAGGGCGAGGGAGTGGAGTACCTTGGCCATGCAAACGATGCTGTGATTGCCATCTCCAACTACCGGCTTCATATCAAATTCAAGGATTCTGTGATCAATGTAAGTCTGGATCTTTCCTGCTGCCTGGACCAAATCTCTCGCAGTGTTTGGGGGCAGGGGAGGGTGGGCAGGGGTGAGATAAGCCATTTCTGTGGTCCGTGGTGTGGGAACTGGGCCTCTTGAAGGATGCTAAGCCTGATGCTGCCTCTCGTTACTGCTGCTCATGCTGTTGCTCATTTGCTGCTGCATTTTGGGGTCTGGATGGGCCTTTCTTTTGGGTAATAATTAGAACTTTTCTTTGCTGTTCTCTTAAAATTCAGGCATTAAATTTGGCATTTTTAAGACTCACAGGCCAGTTTTAATGAGACTTCTCCTACCTGGAGACCAGCAACTGAGAGTCAGACAGTGAGACCCTGAGGCATTTCTTCCCTGTCTTCAGTTGCAATCTTTTATTACAGCTTTTGTTTGGCTCCGTTACCTCTGCTTGTCGGGATGCCATTTACTCAGTAACTGGCCCCAGGTGGGAAACTACCCAGGGACAGAATAGAAATTGGAATAGTAATTGTCGAAGGAGGCTCTGCGCTGAGTCATGAAGCTGCATAAACCTCAGAGTGGGTTTGTAGCTGGAACTGGAAGCTCACGATGTTGACGGAGCCGTGACTGTGCGTGATGGGCCCGCGGGCAAGGCTGCCATGAGATGTGGGATGTCTTGTCATGCCCTACATCTGTCCCTTGCAGGTGCCTTTGAGGATGATGGAAAGCGTGGAGTGTCGGGATATGTTCCAGCTTCACATCGTCTGCAAGGACTCCAAAGTGATCAGGTATCCCTCCTGCTGCTCTGCCGTAGGTGTCACTGCCACCATCAGCTCTGCTGTCTCCCCCTGTGCTGCCCTTGGAACCGAGCTGTTCATGGCCGAGGTCACTAAGACTCGGTGCTTTGCTCCTGTTGCTGGTTAAGTGGAGCAGAGCCCCCTGTCTGTATGAACGTACCCACCAAGGATGATTTGTGTTTGGATTTGCAGGTGCCATTTTTCCACCTTTAAGCAGTGCCAGGAGTGGCTGAAGAGGCTGACTCGAGCCATTGCCCGCCCTGCTAAGCCTGAGGACCTCTTTGCATTCGCCTACCACGCATGGTGCTTAGGAGTCTGTGTTGATGAGGAGGATCAACATGCACATCTCTGCCGTCCAGGTAAGGTCCTGGCCCCAGGGTCCCCTTCCTGCTCTTCTGGCCAGAATTTGCAATGCAATTTGAACTCTTGTTCATAACCTGATGTCTGGCTAGGTCTTAAGCACCACTGTGGCCATAGCCCAAGTTCATCTTGCTGAGGGACATCCTGTACCTGGCTTGAGATCCAGCTGATGGCCAAATGCAGCTGGATAACAAGCACAGTAAAAGGAATAATAGTAATAAGTATAATAAAGAGCATTCTGAGCCAGCAACACATAAGCAGCTTTTCCCTTTCTCCTTGTGAATGTAGAAAACAAACTTTAGTATTCTCAGCGTGATGACGGAGAGCTCAAGCAGTCTTGTCCCTGGCTGGGAAAAATCAGCAGCTTTGAGGCAGAATAATTAATAGGAGTCCATCTGCATCTCTTCTCCAACACCTCGAAATGCCATGACATTCGATGAGCAGCTCCGTGGAGATGTCTGGCTCCTGCTTACACATGCACAAGTGAAATCTTTGAATCCATAAGGAAAAAAACAGAGCTGTGATGGTGCCCTCGTATGGATCAGGATTTCCCATTCTCTGGGAACACAAAGTTCACTGACAGTTGCTTTGTCTTTAAACAGCTTCAGCATGAATAAAAGGGGATTAAAACAAGCGACAAGCCTGTCTTTAGACTTGAGAACGTGCTGGTGTTAGAGGAGAGAAGCAGTGGCCTGAATGAAAGGTCTGTACACAGGCTGGGCTGGAGGGTTGGGGCTGAGTATTGCTGCTGAAAGGGATACCAAAGAGAAACGGATAGAGGAAAGGTAAACTGCCTGCTCTTACCCTGTCCCAAACACCAACAGTTGGGAGATATTTGCTGCCTCTTCCTTCAGAGGAAGGATTATTCTGGAGTATAAACAAGCTTATCTGTGAAAATTCTTGCTGCAGGATATGAATGAGGCAAAGAGCTTTTTAGTATTTATTTGGTAACAACTTTTGATACGCAAGCAACAAAGACATCCAGAGTTTGTATGGCAAGGCCAAAACATAAGAAAGCAAATGCAGAGTCAGGCGGAGAGTGCAGCCCGGGAGAAGGAAGGGCCAGTGAGGTGCTCAGCACTCCTCTGGCCTGGGGTTCCTGCCATCTCCTTTGGAAGCCTTCTCTGTCAGAAGGGCAAAAGTGGGTTAAATTAACCCCCTCCACTCCCACACTGACGTGAGAAGGCTGTTTCCATGCTGCTGTGTGCCCTGAGACTGAGAGGTCATCTGACTTGACAAAAGCAGCAGAGGAACCCCTGTGAGGGGTGAGTCTTTTTGGCTTCTGAAGCGGGATCCCTGCCATCCAGCTGTGCGCGAGTCTCTCCCCAGCCTGTGACAGCTGCTGTGGAGCCACCACCAACAGGGTTAGATTTCATCAGTTCTGCTTGGCTGTCAGTCAGTCAGTGCCCTGTGCTCTGCTCTTCCAGGAGACCATGTGAGATACCGCTTTGAGATGGAGCTGGTGAGGATGGGCTTCGACTTGCAGAACGTCTGGCGCGTCTCTGACATCAACAACAATTACAAGTGAGTGCTTCACCACCAGGTTCTTCCCTCTCTCCTCTTTCCTCACCTTCTTCCCTTTGCAGTCCCCTTGTGGAGCAGTGGATGAGTCAGACCCCAGCTAATCCTCCTTCCTGCCTTGATAACCCTCAGGCAGATCAGCATATGAAGCAGATCCCCTTTTGTTCTGCCCTTCACATCATGGAACTGAGGAAGGAATGCGGCCCAAACACCAGAGCTAGCAGCACGTCTAAATGCTGACTCATGTAGCTTATAATGTGGCAGCCATAATTCATCCTTGAAGATGTTCTGGAGTCTTGGAGGAACTGTCCCTCATAGGGTTGCTTTTCTGGTCAGTCATTGTGTCTAAAATGCTCGCGCTGTTTGAAATTAGAAATACCAAGTTTTCTTAAAGTCGGGCAGCTTTTCAGCTCAGTTGAGAAACAGGAGTAGCCAGGGAAAGGCTGTCAGGATGCTTGGAAGTCTTGGGGAGTCATAGAATCACAGAATGGTTGGGGTTGGAAGGGACCTTAAAGACCACCCAGAGCCACCCCCTGCCCTGGGCAGGGACACCTCCCACCACACCAGGTTGCTCCAAGCCCCCTCCAACCTGGCCTTGAACCCCTCCAGGGATGGGGCAGCCACAGCTTCTCTGGGCAACCTGGGCCAGGCTCTCACCACCCTCACACCAAAGAAGTTCTTCCCGAGATCTCATCTCAATCTCCCCTCTTTCAGTGTAAAACCCTTTCCCCTCATCCTATGGCTCCCCTCCCTGATCAAGAGTCCCTCCCCAGCTTTCCTGGAGCCCCTTGAGCCCTTTCCAGTCCCTAAAGGGGCTTCCTGGAGCCTTCTCTTCTCCAGGCTGAACTCCCCCAACTCTCTCAGCCTGTCCTGACAGCAGAGGGGCTCCAGCTCTTGCAGCATCTCCATGGCCTCCTCTGGCCCCACTCCAGCAGGTCCATGTCCTTTCTGTGCTGTGAATGAGCGAGATTTGTTCAGTCTGGTGCAGAAGAGTCTAAGGGGTGATCTCCTTGCAGGCTACAGTTGCTGGAAGGGTAGTTACAACGTTGACAGAGTGAAACCCATCTTCTGACCGTGGCAGGTGACTGAACAAGAGGCAACCGCCACAAGTTGCAGCTTGGGAGGTTCAGACTGGACATGGGAGGGGAAAAAAACATTCCCCAGGAGAGCGGTGCCATGCTCGGAGAGATCCCCAGAGAGGTGAAAGTTCTCTGTAATCACAGCTTTTTGGGTCTGGGATGATCTAGTGCTCGAGGTGGCCCCTGTGGGTGGGTGGCTGGAGATCTCTAGAAGGTCTTTCCCATCAGCACATCAGTGATTCCAGCCTATCTTCTGCTCCTGGAGAAGAACACAGGAGCTCTTGGAGAAGCGCTGCTGCATTCTTTGCAGCAGGTGGCATTAAGCCAACAGGATTTTATTCAGCTTTGACAGAGGTATTCATGTCTGCATTCCTTATAATCCTTTCCTTGAAATGACTGGTATTCCTCAGCCTTTTCTCTGTGTCTCAGCCAGAAAAGGCGTCCCCATTGCCTGGACATCGAACAGTTCCAGGTCACCTCTTTCTTTTGGAGAAGCCTCAGGCACAAGCCTTGGGAAATCCCCATGGAGTTCTGCAGTTTGCTGCCTCTTCTCTGTTCTCTTCCTCCAGAATCCAGGCAGAAAGCACTAGATTTGGGGGTTCATTTTTAGTTTTTATCTGGCCATAGTGACCACATTGTTGCTTTTGGAACCGCATTGTTGCTTTTGGACATCTAACGTGACTTTGACGGCATTTACGCAGTTTCTCCAAGGATGTCCTGAGTGTACAACCTGCAGGTCCCTGTCCTGGGTAGAGTCTCTGCATGTCTTTGAGTTGGTCAGGCTTTCTCCTGCTTCTGGATTTTGGGATGTGGTTCTCTCTGACTATTTCAGAAAGTTCAACTTAGATTGACCATCTGTGGTTCACTTCCTGGCCAGTAATACACAGCCATTGGCCGACTTCTTTAAAGACAGATGTTTTATTTCCTACCAAACTAGGGAAGGGAGAACTTGAAACAAACCTCAGCAAGCTGGATGCAGGCCTGGCTTTGCTTCCCTCCATGTGCTGAGCTCCTACCTGGGGATCCTGGCAGGTCTGGGCTTCCTCAGACATCCC